>NW_017307553.1:198617-217223 GCF_000935625.1 Nanorana parkeri | reverse complement strand
GCTGAAAGACCAAATTCCTGTTCTGTCCATTGTATCCTGGTTCATTGAGCTGCCGCCCATTAAGGAAGGTTACAACCTTGTCGCTCCACATAACACCACCACGCTCTGCTCCTCTTCTGCATGTTGTTAGAGTGAGTGCTCACCCCTGCACAGGTGATTTCAATACTACACACCCCCGCCTCATCCCGCCTTAGTCATTGCGCTAGGTCATGGCGCTTTGTTTTCTACCTTTTGTTTTTTCAGGTAATTAAAGTTTATCTAAACCTAAGAACAAAAATTTAATATATTGCAGGTTACCAGTCCTTAGATGTGGTGGCTGCATTAGGTTACTTCATTCGGGCCATTTCCTCTTTATTTTCACTGGGTAATCCTAATAACACATTTCCTCTCCTAGGGTGACAATGCTCTTCGCTGTACTGTGTCTATGGAGGAGCAATGTTGTCAGCCTAGAATAGGCCTCTTTTCCATAACATATTGAGACAGTGATAACACTGCTTAAGATCTCAGTTCAGCATGTTGTCTCTTATAGGAAGGTAGAACGTGGACTTTCCCAGAATGACCATCAAAATGTGGCCATGATTGGTGGTCTACCTGAGTATGGACCTAAAGTATAAGTGATGGAATGTCTTAAACATGACTCTTTACACAAACCTCCACTGAACTCTGTAGCAGCAGGCCCTGTGAAGTAATTGATCCTCAAAGTTCACAGCAAAAATGCTAAAGCTGTTCCAGTTGTTCTCTGAGCAAGGTCAGTTCCCCCTGCTCTGTCCTCCTAGCAATGACTCGGTAGCATTCCAGCCTTCTAATCTCAGATAAAACACAATCCTGAGTAGATCTGCCAGAAGGGAGCAGGAAGAAGAAACCACCACCTTAAACTTCATTGTTTTTGCTGTAAACGTTGAGGATTAATTACTCCACAACACCTACAGCTAGAGAGGTCAGTGAGGACCACAGGGGATCCTGTAATACATTGTAGTAGCCGCAGCTCTTCTAACAATGTTTGATTGTAACCTGCACTCACTCTAAAAGTCATTTGCCAAATAGAATTTTTAGAACAAGGAATTTTGCTGTATAATATGGAGTTAACTATTTATTTAAATTTTTTTCAGGAACTGTATCATCTATTAGAGGCTGCACCCGGGAAAGTACCTGCGACAGTCAAAGATACACTGTCGGTGGCACAAGGGTGGCTTACCAGCCAAACTGCTATTGCGGAGGTATTCTACTTTTCTTAATGAGTTAAAGCAGTTAAAGGATCTTAAACCTGGAATCTGTGGTTCGTTGACAGAAATTCTATATTTTTTCAAAGTGTTCAGTACTATGCCTAAAATAAAAAAAATGCAGTTGTTGAAAATGTTTTCAAAATGTATCTCTATATTCTCAAATTGTCCCTAGTTATTCTGCACCCCATGTAGAGACTCTAGGATAAAAGTTGGCATTGTGACTACTTGTATGACATCAATAATGGACAGCAGTTGTCTTTTGTGCACACATAAATTGTCCTACTACTTGCAAAGCTCACCCCGGCACCAGGGATTGAGTGAAGGCAACAGAGATGAGTACCTGTGATCCTCAGAAGTGCAGGATAAGTCAAAGTGTGACCTGAGGGTCTCTGTAGGATGAGCAGTGGTCGGGGAAGGTGGCAGCATAAACTAGAGACAGTCCACAGTCAGGGTAGGTGGCAGACTAACGTAACCAAAAGAGGTGATCCGAAGTTAGGGGAGGCAGCAGACGGACGTAATCCACATAGGTGATCTAAAGTTAGGGCAGGCAGCAAATAGACATAGTCCAGGGAGACAGTCCAAGGTAAAGGCAGGGTCAGAGACAGGGCAATGAAGACAAGGCCATCCAAGGATACTGAAGGAAGGTAGCAGGAAGCTAATACAAGCACTGAGGCACAGGTTAATAATGCTTAAATAAAGTGACTCCTGAGACAAGACCAATCCCAGAGCTTTATTGCCATATTCATTAGACCACATATGATTAAGACGGGGATATATCCAGCAACACATGTGCCTTACATCTACACAGGCTGTCTGACAGTACTCTGGGTTCCTAATAACAGATCACAGAAGAAGCTGTTTACTTTCAGACACTCTCTCTTCATTTTAAACTTGCTGCTTTACAAGACAATAATTGAGAGAGCAGATAATTGAGGAGAAGGAGGAGGAGATACCTGTTATTTCTCATTCAGCTGTGTGTGTGTGTGTGTGTGTGTGTGTGTGTGTGTATTTCGGCTTGAGCTATTCAGCTTGGTAAACAAGGCAAACCAAGTATAGGCAGGAAAACATTGATTCTTTATATTTTTCTTTAGGCAATTCCAATAACACCTACTGCCCAGACACTAATACAACCTGCCCCAATGGTACTGTATGTGCAAGGGTTCATGCTGTAACTACTATGGGTAAGTAATTGAAACATAGGCAGTGCATGTAATGTATTTATTAATGTCTGTAAAGCAAGGCTGATTCACTTTTTATATATTTCTTGGTTCTGTCCAGGTAATATCAGCTTTGAAACCTACAACAGCACATGTTTACCAGTTAACCAGTGTGGAATTCCTGGCAGTCTCAGCTTTCTCAATGGCACAGTGAAGCTGGCCACTGTCTGTTTAACCAGTGACTGCAATCTACCCGAGCCTTTGTGTAAGTAACTATTTAAGGTGCAAAAATATTACATCAGCCTGAGTTGGTCCTTTCATTGTAATGATGGACTTATGAGGTTAGTCAGATGATGCACATGTCATGCTGCCATTTTTGTCCTCACCTTGAAGAAAACACATTATGGCATCAACAGAGACTGGATACCCATGTGATCCTTTTGTGAATCTTGGCAGGGACAGGGGTGTGGGTGTTATTTTACTGCTAGAAAAACTGGTCAGAACTATAGTTTTGGACCATGTGAATAGGATTAGAGTAGTAGATTAGGTAGACACACAACAAGTTTTTAATTATTCACTTATCTCCATCCAGCAAGCAACATGGGTCTCTAGTATTCTCTCCCGGACAAACTCCCATAACTTGTTGCATAAAGCTTGGATGGTATTTTTGGAAGATTTGCAGAATTGCAGATATACCAGGTTGCCTGTGGTCATAACAATCCAAAGAGTTTCATGGGGTTTTTTTTTTTAACCTTTAGAAATATATTTTGAAGTTTGTTTTAAAAATAGAATCTAATGCTGTCTTAAGCATGTTACAGAAGAAACTAAGAATTGGACCCAGCTGTACCTTCCAATAGACACTATGTTTTCATAGCACCAATATATATTATCTCATATAGGCACTATTTTATAATGGGTGGCAGATCAAGGTGTCAAAAGGTGAAATATTCTTTACTTTTTGGATGCATGTGTTGCCAATCAAAGAATGACTTCGGCACCGAAGGGGTATACTGGTCAGGAGTTCAGCAAGAAATTCATTCTACTCAGTAAAACTGTTGCATAGACTCTTCTAAATGACAAGCAGCCTGATTTGTGATCACATAATTCTGTTGTTAATTTGCTTGATAAACTTTAGACCGTTTTTATGTCCCTTTATGTTGCTAATAGTGACAGGACCACAGCCAACTTCATCTTACAATGGGTTGACATGTCCGACCTGCGTGTCAGAAAATGCAGAATGGTGTAATGGTACAGATACCATGAAATGCATTGGCAACGAGACGGTGTGTTTGACCTATAATACAAAGGTTTCAGGTAAGAACAATGTAAATTCTATCTTTCTTCCCAGAACCCGCCCTCATACACCAATCCATGCTCATATTACACTTAGGCCAGACCCACTATCATAAGCCTTGCCCCAGTAGAGTTGGCCTGTCCTCTAAAATTCTGGATATTTGGCTGGAGCAGAGCGGGTTGAACTCAAATTTCTGATCTTCCAACTACTTAGTATGAACATTGGCAATTATTTTACTCTCTAATCTTCTCCTTTAGTCTTTTTTTATTATTTTGTTCATCTAGGTCAGCCTTTCTCAACCACACCACCCTAGTGTGCCTTCTAGCTTCCTCAGGGGTGCCTCAAACCTTTGCGGTAGTGGGGCTGATCTGAAGGGGGGCTTGAAGACTGAGGTGAAGGAGGCTCCTGATGTAAAGGCGGAACTCTTATGTTAAAGGGGGGGGGGACACTAATGTGAAAGAGGGGCTTCTGATATGAAACAGAGCTCCTGATGTGAAGAGACTACTGATGCAAAGGGTGACTCTGATGTAAAGGGGGAATCTTGATTTGAAGGGGGCACTTTGATGTGAAGAGAGAAACCCACTTTTGTTGTGTTTTGCGTGGGGTCCCCTTTAAAATGTTCATATTAAGCAGAATGCATGCTGACTATAATACCCATTAAGGTCATAGTATTTACCAAAATAACCACATGACAAGGGGGAGGGGCTTGTACCAAGGGGTGTCAGCATGTCTAGGTATGGCCCTGCTTGGACTGATATGTTAAAATCCCTGCCTTTTGCCCTTCCCATTTGATAGTAATGTTACATTTCTATTTTTCCACAGGAAGGCCAATGGTGTTTCGTGGCTGTGCCACTAAAACGAACTGCATCCTCTCCAAATTGTCCCATAGTGCAAATGAATCAGAATTCGATTTTAAGTTTGACTGCCCCACTAAAGGTAAGGATTTTTTATATTTTGCTCCTCATGATTTCATTTGCCGCTGTAAAGTAGAATTCCAGCCATTTTTTTTACTAGTTGTATTGCTTTAAAGCAGGGGTAGCAAACCCCCAGCTCTCCAGCTGTGGTGGAACTACAAATCCCATGAGGAATTGCAAGATTCTCACAGCTACACACATGGCTCCTGAAGAGAGATGCATCATGGGATTTGTAGTTTCACCACAGCTGGAGGGCCGGAGGTTTGCAACCCCCTGCCCTAAAGCATTAGGAAGTCTTACATGTTTTTGATACACAAAAGAGAAAGAAAACAGAGGGCACAACCTAGAGCATTAAATGTGGAAATGCGAGTGGTAGAAACAGAACATAGGGGAATACACTCACAAAAAAGCTGGGAGATCAGCTTAAAGGCAATACCACTGAATCCAAATCTTCAACGGACAACCAAGAGTGATAACCTTCTAACAGAAACTTCAAGAAAACCATATGCGTTGTAGCGATGACCCCCCGAAGGAGCTGCTGGTCATTTTGGGTCCCTGTTGGGTTACCTGTTTAGCAGTTACCGGCCCCTCTTTCTCAACTCCAGCAACACTGGCACTTCTGAAATAGAACATGCTTGAGTTGAAGGGTCTTTTTAGTATTTATTGCTCAGTAGTAAATCAGGAGAGAGGGTTAGGGTTGCAGGATACCCAAAAGAACAAACCGGAGGACGGTATCTTCACCAGTATCGTATTTCTAGGTCGAGTGCTCTGTATTCTTTCCTGTTTGTTTTACAGTTGCAGGCTCCCTCTACCTGCGTCAAGAGCAGCACACCTATTGTCAGTCTCTTGAGACAATGACTAATAGTTTTGGTCATCAATTCCACTCTGCAGTGTGCTGATAGGTGTATGTTCTATTTTTGTATGACACCTCCCTTTGTATATCTCCCGGTATTTCCCTTCTTGCCCGGTATACACAAGGAAGTAAGTCGAGATTTCTTGTCAGTTTCATTTATCGCTCAACTATACAAGAAAGAAGTGTCCAAAGCATATAAAGAGTCCAAAAAGATGTTTAATGAATAATCATTTGAAAGAAATTCAACACATCTGGGGATTTCACACACTCCCCTTTCATCAGGACTAAAACACAAATAAGAAAATGTGTAAAAAAGGATCTTTTATGAAAAAACTATAATATGAGATATTTCTATTTTACATTATATATATATATTTATTTTTTCCTTTTATGCACTTTTTTTTGTTTTACATGTTGTAGCCCTGATGGCAGTGCCTGAACCCCCAAAACATGTTGGTTTTCTTTCAATTAATTATTTAATAAAATGTCACTTTGGACCATTAGTGCTTCCTATATAGTTGAGCAATAAAAACCTGTCAGGGGTTTTAAGCCCTCACCAATCTATTCGAAACTAAAAAAAATTTAAAAGGATGTGTGTAGAGACATAATACAACAGATGTGTTTTACACATTAGATTCACTTTCACTCTGTCATGTAAGCATGTTACCCAATTCCTTATGATGAAAACGCTACTCAGTAAATGGCGATCTATGATCTTACGTTAAAATCAGACACATTTTTATGCAGTGTACTTACTCCCTCTCGTGGTTAGTAGTCATGCTGCAATATTTGAAGAGTAAACAGGACAAGGTGAGCTGAAGTAATTGCCGCCAGTGGCATAATTGAAGTCTTCTAGAGACTTGGAGAGGGACATTTTTTGCAATTCAGCTTTAAACTCAGCACTTAAATGATAAAAATACATTCAAGTACCTCAACTATTACCAACAATGTATATTATTTGTGTATCACTCGGCTGTATATCCTCCAATCATCTCGGAGTCTGAATTGGTGCTGGCACTGTCCTTCCTTCTGGAGGGTAGGCTACTTTTGTTCCCCATGGTCCCTTTGTGTGTTGTACTACCATTTCAATACAAACGAGTAAGCTAAGTGTGAGATTGTAGTCCATCACATTCACAGGAGTGCGGTTGGTGCACTTTAAATCTAGCTCTGTTTCTGATATAAAAAGTACCATTTACAGAGATTCCAACCTGAAAAAAGCAATTTCAAGGAGATGCCCTTCTCATTTCAGGGAGGTGCCCTCTTCCCCCCATGAAATGATGGCAGATAGCAAAGAAGCTATTGCTTCCGTGCTATCTGCTGTTTTTTGTTTTTGTTTAGTATTCTGACAGCTGCTGCCATCAGAATAAAAAAATAAAACCAAAAAACCAGCATAGCAATGAATTGCTAGATTGCTATTGGCTAGTTTAATTTGCAATATCCAATAGCAAGTTGGCTCACTCGCCCTGTGCTAAACTCAAAAAATAATTTTTGAATTTAGTGTCGCTTTAAAGGAGAACTATGGGGTTAAGGCTTTTCCCCATAGTTCTCCTTAGGGTAACAGGAGGACACAAACTAGCGTCCTCCCGTCACCCTAAGCTCAGTATACCGCTCGCGGCATACTGAGACGCCACAGTATACCGCGAGCAGTAGCTGAGTATACTGAGACGCCGCAGCTGAAGCGGATCCTGACAATTATGCCGGGACCCCCCCCAGCTGCGTGACTGACAGCTGGCTCTGCCTATCTAGAGGTAGAGCCAGCTGTACCCTCCCCCGTCTGTTCCGCCAGTCAGCGCTGGTGGATCGGAGCGGGGAGGGGGGAATCCAGCCCCTCCCCTGTCACGGCAGAGAGCCGTGACAGGATCGAGAGGTGAGCGAACGCTGGTATGTGTTCGCTCACCTCCCAATCTACTGAGCCGACTTGTGACAGTCTCATTGTCACAGGTCGGCTAGAACTATGTGAAAAGCACTCGCCTCATAGTTCTCCTTTAAGGCTGAACAGATTTTGTCTGCAGGCAAGGTACAAGATCTTTTTTTGCAGCAAAACCAGTAATTTTACATTCCTTTAGGTTTGTCAGTTTAGGAGCTGTATGCCTCAAAGCCAAGTTTAAGTAAATGCAACTGTATACAGTCAATATTTAGCTTCATGCTCCAAACACATATACTGTAGATATAGACGCAGATAATAACAATAATAATGATAATAATAATAACAACAATGATGATAACAATGATAATAATATTAAATACATTTCAATAAAAGTTAAAATATATATTTAGCATTTTAAAGTGGCGTTTAGGTTAGCTTTTCCTTTTAGATAGAAAAGGGAAGAGTGAAAACCATTTTTTTATTTAAAAAATGTCATTTTCAAGAGTCATTAGTACAAGTAGAAGGGAGAATCTCCCCAGTGGGACCCGGATGGCAATTAAACTTGACAAACGGTTTACCGCTGGCCATACACCTATCAATTTTTTTCGTTCAACCCGCAGGCTGGATGAAAAAAATTGACCTGATTCCTCCAACGCAAACAGCGCGCCGACCGAAGGAATCCCGCTCTTTACATTGTACTCTGACAGGTGCCGCCGACACCTGTCAGAATACTCGATCATTGGCTGCCGGCTTTGATCAATGGAAACATTTCCAGCAAGCCGACAGCCCCACACACTGTGCAAATTTTCGGCCGGTACATTAAAAACCGGTTGAGATTCGACCAGTGTATGGGCACCTTAAGCCTTTCTTGCTCTAAAACTAAAAGAAAGTTTTAACCATAAAAGTGGAAAGAAAATAATGTAGAAAAAAAAAATCCTCGCTGATTTCAAAAAGCAACTGGCCACTCCATGAATCAGTAATCCTAATTGTTATTCCTTGTAAGTAATAATTTAGAAGGAAAGGCTTAGTTACAAACCAACATTTAAAGGGTTATTCACAAAGCTAACCGAAGGATCAGCCGTAGCTCGGCTAGCTTCGTTCAATCGAACCGAAGGGCTGCTGTACGGGCTATTCACAATAGCCGGATAGCTCCCAAAGCTGGCTGAGCGGCTCAGCCGAGCCGAAGGCATATGCTACGGCTCGACTGCTTCGGCTTGACAGCTGGGCAGAGCCAGCCGTGATCTCACGGCTGGCTCCGCTCAGTTGCAATGACAGATCAGCGTCCCCAGGTTGCCTGGGGACGCTGAACTGTCATTAAACAATGACAAACTTGCCAGAGCCAGCCGTGTCATCACGGCCGGCTCCGCCCAGTTGTTATTCATTGGTCAATAGGAAACAGTTGGGCAGAGCTAGCTGTCACTGCTAGCTCTACCCAATTGTTTCTTTCTTTGTTCAAATTTTTTTTTTCAATAACCTTTATTTTATTTTTTTTCCAATAATCTTTATTTTTTTTATATTTTTTTAAATCTGTATTTTATTTTTTTGTAATTGATCATTTATTTACATTTGTGAACATTTTCTAAATTTTATTATTTTTCAACTTTTTTCACTGTTTTTCTATTCTACTCGGTACCACGGAGGTACCGAGCAGAATAGCCGAGCCGAATGCCGCTCAGGAGCATTCTCTCACTGCCGTTCGGCCCCTATGA
The DNA here is from genome assembly GCF_000935625.1 of Nanorana parkeri. Classification (NCBI taxonomy): domain Eukaryota; kingdom Metazoa; phylum Chordata; class Amphibia; order Anura; family Dicroglossidae; genus Nanorana; species Nanorana parkeri. The sequence continues at coordinate 208,206 of NW_017307553.1, read as the reverse complement.
GAATAGGCCGGACGGCAGCGAGTAGTCTGCGGGAGGTTCGGCTCAGCCGATCCAGATGTTGGATCGGCTGAGTCGAACTCCTTCACTTCGGCTCAGTCGAACATGCTGAGCATGTTCAGCTGAACCCAAAGCAAGTCGGTGTACGGCTGAAATCAGTTGTACAAGCCTGAAGTGAATAAGCGAACAGCGTTCGGCTCACTTCACTTCGGCTGGGTTATCCACTCGGCTGCCTTCGGCAGCTTTGTGAATAAACCTCTTAAATGTTCTTCCCCGCGACCCTACATAAGTTCTATATCACATCGCATGGTAAAATATATTTTTAAGCATTTTGTTACATAGTTACATAGTTAGTTAGGTTGAAAAAAGATACAAGCCCATCGAGTTCAACCTATAGAGATTAAAAAAAAGAAGAAAAGCCTAAACAGATTGCTATGCCTACAATTCCTCTGTTGATTCAGAGGAAGGAAAAAAAACCCTATAAAGCACGGTTCAATTTGCTCCAACAGGGGGAAAAAATGCCTTCCTGATCCCCGTAAGGCAATCGGATATTCCCTGGATCAACAATCTCTGATGCCTAATATACCTATAATAACTCAATATCCAGTAATATTCTGTGCATTTAGGAATACATCCAGATGTTTTTAAAAACAATTTACTGAGCTCTCTAGAACTAGCTCCCGAGGGAGTCTATTCCACATTTTCACAGCTCTAACTGTGAAGAATCCTTTCCGTATGCAAGGGTTAAACCTCTTTTTCTCCAGCAAAGAGTGCCCCCTTGTCCTTAACGTGAATAATTTGGCACCAAGCCCACTATATGGACCATTTATGTATTTATACATGGTGATCATGTCCCCCCTTAATCCCTCTCCTCTTCAGGTCAGCTAATCTTTCCTCATAGCTGAGCTCCTCCATGCCTCTTATGAGTTTAGTCGCCCTTCGCTGCACTTTCTCCAGTTCCACAACATCCTTTTTGTGAACTGTTGCCCAAAACTGAGCTGCATATTCCAGATGAGGTCTTACTAATGCTTTGTACAGGGGCAGGATGATGTCTCTCTCTCTCTGGAGTCTAGAGACCCCGTATAATACAGGGCAGGAGGGAGACAGATGAGGTCTTACTAATGCTTTGTACAGGGGCAGGATGATGTCTCTCTCTCTCTGGAGTCTAGAGACCCCGTATAATACAGGGCAGGAGGGAGACAGATGAGGTCTTACTAATGCTTTGTACAGGGGCAGGATGATGTCTCTCTCTCTCTGGAGTCTAGAGACCCCGTATAATACAGGGCAGGAGGGAGACAGATGAGGTCTTACTAATGCTTTGTACAGGGGCAGGATGATGTCTCTCTCTCTCTGGAGTCTAGAGACCCCGTATAATACAGGGCAGGAGGGAGACAGATGAGGTCTTACTAATGCTTTGTACAGGGGCAGGATGATGTCTCTCTCTCTCTGGAGTCTAGAGACCCCGTATAATACAGGGCAGGAGGGAGACAGATGAGGTCTTACTAATGCTTTGTACAGGGGCAGGATGATGTCTCTCTCTCTCTGGAGTCTAGAGACCCCGTATAATACAGGGCAGGAGGGAGACAGATGAGGTCTTACTAATGCTTTGTACAGGGGCATAATTATGTCTCTATCTCTGGAGTCTAGAGACCCCGTATAATACAAGGCAGGAGGGAGGCAGATGAGGTCTTACTAATGCGTTGTACAGGGGCAGGATGATGTCTCCATCTCTGGAGTCTAGAGACCCCGTATAATACAAGGCAGGAAGGAGACAGATGAGGTCTTACTAATGCTTTGTACAGGGGCAGGATGATGTCTCTCTGGAGTCTAGAGACCCCGTATAATACAAGGCAGGAGGGAGACAGATGATGTCTTACTAATGCTTTGTACAGGGGCAGGATGATGTCTCTATCTCTGGAGTCTAGACCCCGTATAATACAAGGCAGGAGGGAGACAGATGAGGTCTTACTAATGCTTTGTACAGGGGGCAGGATGATGTCTCTCTCTCTGGAGTATAGAGACCCTGTATAATACAAGGCAGGAGGGAGACAGATGAGGTCTTACTAATGCTATGTACAGGGTCAGGATGATGTCTCCATCTCTGGAGTCTAGAGATCCCTTTTATTACAAGAAAGTATTTTGATTGCTTTAGAAACTGTAATTTTGCATGCGGTTCTTCTATGTGCATTTAAGGTGCTTTGCCTTAGTGCGTTGGGGTGCCGATGAGAATGGCATTGCGTTGTGGTATGGGCTCTATGTAGAGTGATGACACACGCACTGTGCTATGTGACGGTATATGTCACAGATGTCATGGACAGGTGGTGACGTCTGATGAGTCTGTGTGGAGAGAGGTATGCAGAAAGGGATAGTCTGTCCCACCCAAATTTGTCCTACACCGCAGACCTGTTCCGCCACTTGCTTTGGCTCTCCCTGCTCAGTCAGTGTCAATGCTGGAAGCAATAAGCTGACTATCGGGACATTTCTGCAAAGACTGATTACAACTTGCACAGAATATGAACAAGTCCACGATGTTTGTGTTGGGGACTTTATGCGTGCTGTCAATGCTTGCAGCGACTAGTAAGTACGGTTTTGTTTTTTATTGTATATTTTTGTTTTAAGTCTTGAACACACTGGACATTCAGCTGGCTTTTCCATGAGTCCTATTTATCATTGTTGTATCCACATGAACTTAAAGGGCGCAAAAACCCTAACAATGGGTAAGACCTAAAGGATATGTAAACCTTAACGGGATAGACTTAAAGGGTATGCACACCCTAACAATGGGTTAGACTTAAAGAATATGAAACCCCTAACAATGGGTTAGACCTAAAGGGTATGTAATCCCTAACAATGGGTTAGACTTAAAGGGTATGTACACTCCAACAATGGGTTAGACCTAAAGGGTATGTAATCCCTAACAATGGGTTAGACCTAAAGGGTATGTATTCCCTAACAATGGGTTAGACTTAAAGGGTATGTACACCCTAACAATGGGTAAAACCTAAAGGGTATGTATTTACTAACAATGGGTTAGACCTAAAGGGTATGTAAACCTTAACGGATTAGACTTAAAGGGTATGTACACCCTAACAATGGGTTAGACTTAAAGGGTATGTACACCCTAACAAAGGTTTAGACTTAAAGGGTATGTACACCCTAACAATAAACTTCCCTTATTGAGTCCCTCTTGGTCCAGACAATATAGCATTCAAAGCATTTTGTAATATCTTCTCGATAAGTGCAAAATATCCCTGTTGACCATGCTACAAATCTTGTGAGCTCGTACTCTGCCTGTGCTGCTCTGTTATCAGTTATATTGTCTCCAGCTATCTCTGAGGACTTCTTGGGATGACAACGCTCACTCACCACATTGTATTTATAGAGACAATTATATCACCCTAGGATAGAACTACAGAACAACACCCTCTATTCTATGGAGAAGGGAAGGGGGCGTTCTGTAGTTCTGCCCTAGGGTGACACCATAATGAATATGTTAGGTTCTGAGTCCTTATATTATATGTTCTTCTGTCTTGTCCTGGACTTGCCAAAAATAAATTAACCCTTTGTATTTCCCTAAACCAGCTAATTCCCTCACCTGTATAGAGTGCATGTCTACAAACTCCACGTCCTGCACGGGGGATGCTGTCACCTGCCCTACTGGCTATGTATGTGCCACCTCATATACAGAATCCACTGTGGGTAAGTTGCATTCAAAGGTCAAATGTAATCAAAACAGATATTTCGATTGGCAATGAAGACTAATGCATTGAACTGAGGAGGTGACATTGCTGTCGAGATCCACCCAGCTGCGGGATTGACAGCTGGCTCTGCCTATCTAGAGGCAGAGCCAGCTGTGCCCGCCCCCCTCCCCTGTCCGTTCCGCCAGTCAGCACTGGAGGATCGGAGAGGGGAGGGGGGGATCCCTGCAAGGAGCCGTGAGTGACAGCCATGGCTCTCTGCAGGGATAGATTGAGAAGTGAGCGAGCGACGGTATGTGTTCGCTCACTTCCCGATCTATTGAGCCGACCTGTGACAGTTTCATTGTCACAGGTCGGCTCAGATTATGAAGCTGAGTGAAAATCATTTGCCTCCTAATTCTCCTTTAAGCTGCGGAATACTGTCTACCGAGACACTGCTGGGGCACCTGTGTCCATACTGGAACCCCCTTTGAGCAGGCTGGGACTCTAACCCTGAGGCGAATCTTGTGTTTGCTGACAATAAGCCCTGTTAATTTTGTCATTCTGCTGAATATGAGCCTTTTTTTTTTGGGATTGTGGAAAATAATAAACGTTTATTTGCTCGTAGCCAGCTACGGGTCATATCCGCCCTGAATATTACAATATATATTTATTTTGATTTATTTTTTTCACTTTTTGTATTATATGAATAAAAATAATTTTTAAAAAAATGTACATTGTATTTTTTTTAGTATTGTTAGTATTATATCGGTTTTTTTTTATTTGATGCTACAAAATGAGTAAACAAAATAAACAAAAATGTTTAAAGTTTAAATAATAATGTAAAAAAACAAAACAAAAGGAGAAATTAGATTTTGGGGTGAACTATAGCCAAAACCTTTCTTTTCTTTTTGTTCTGATTTGATCTAGTAAGGAACGGTGATAACCCCCTTTTGGTTTATTTTTTGTGGGCTGTGTCCTGTTTTGGGGAAATTTCCCTTAAATTCCTATGCAGGAGGAGCACATATGGACTGCCCTCTTAGACAGCTGTCACCGGAAAAAGTGTTCCTGTTGGAAGATATCCCCTCAATGTCTGTTAACAACTTAAGCTGCCCATACACCTGACGACTATCATACGATAATCGCGGGTGATCCCGCAATCGTACAAAAAAACGTGAGGTGTATGGGCAGCGTGCGACCGCATATATGCACGGTTTTCATCTTACGAGCACGCTTGAAAACCCGCCGAAAATCGTACAATTTTTGGCGGTGGGTTGGTAGCGCAATCGCAAGATGAAAGCTGCACGGCCTGCTCACCTTTGCAATCATCTGTAAGCCCTCCCCTCAGCGATGATCGCAAGTACGATCTGCCTATCCAAGATGGGCAGGTCGTACAAACTTTTAATCACCTTACAACCATCGCACAACGAAAGTAGTGTGATGGTTGTAAGGTGTAAGGACAGCTTCAGAAATGTCTTGGTGGCAATCACTTGATAACAATGGTCACCAGGACAAGTAGAGAAGGTGCATCCCTCCTTGTGGGGGCATGGACAGCATTAAAAAAGCTCAATAGAGGATCTAATCCTTCCATACTAATTTAGAAGTCAAAGTCTCTGATCGCTTGCCGCGGCGGAGCCAGTGTGGTCATAGGTACCCTTGGTATGGTTTGCGTAGAGAGAGGTCCCAATGACCCATATAATACTAATAGATACAATGTAATCAATATATCATGTCATTGGGATCTCTTTCCTGGTAAACAACTCCAATGGTGCCTACGATCACATGCGCGCCTCTGCCAGAGAAGATCATTACGGACTTTTTACCTTCGATTGACCACACCATCCGGACGTCCTTCGGATTGGGTTGTCACATAGCATTGAGAGCAACCTTGATTATATAAGTTTGTTACCATGGGCTTTCATGGGGGAGGGTGTCAAAGCAAAATTTTGATGGGGTCCCCTGGCTAACCCTCACTGTAGCAGTTGACAGTGTCAACTGTGACAATACATGTCAATGGTCTCAACATGATTAAATCCAGGACCGGCAGGAGAAGAACTCTGAGCATAGTCAGACTACAAGGGACTACTGCCTTGGATAAAAGTTATAGTTGCAGTAACAATAATAATAACCAGAGAGATATTTTATATTATGACAAATGTATTCATGCTCCTCCACACAATTACTTTACAACCCTAATACAAATTGATTTGTTGTATCACAACAACCCTCAGCCCTCTTATAAGGTTTTAGCTGAGGTGAAACTCTGGGATTTGTCACTGCATTAGGCATACGGGGTAAATCTCAATATGAAGCTGAAGTTCAGAGGGCAATAAATCTACAATGCTAAGAAAAAAAGAGGAAATGCTTCTTGCTGGACAGAGGGGGCGGGGTTGTGACTATCCTGAGGTCAGACTACAGCCTCTCTATACTGAAAACATAGCAGTTTTCTTTCTTTAACCTGCTCCATAATGGGCCCACACCCCACCCCAGGCTCCACAGCGTCTGCGTGTTTGCTACAATGAATTTTAGAATTACATTTAGTTTGTTATGCAGAATGTCTGGTTTGGCATGTTGCGTAACAACCTGAACTTCTATCATGAGAACATGTACAGAATTATTGAAGAAACAATGGTCATAAAAACCAGACTGCCCAGTTCAAACAGGAGAATTGGAAACCCTACAGCTCCACGTTAAAGTTGGTCATAGCCAGAACCACAGTTGGGGACTCTTTTACATTTCTGCTCTAGTTTTTAAACATGGAAGCCCCTTTAAATCAAGTGGAGCACCACTTTGGTGGTCATGTTGGTACAGTTGGTGGTGGAAACTGGAATATAGAAAGCACATATTAATAACACTATTTAATGTCAATTGATGACAGATGGAGATGGATTGAACTTAACAAGATACGTCCAGTCGTGCGCACCTCAGAACCTCTGTAACAAAGTTGGAAGCATAAGCACTCCTAATGGCACTACAAAGATGTCCACCTCCTGTTGCTTTTTAGATAACTGCACCGCACCCATTCTGGCAGGTAAGTGCAATGGTTTTTTTAAAAAGGACACAAAAAGTTTCTACACAGTGTCAGGAGTCCCCTAAATCTAACAACACCCTATATTGGTTGCTAGAAAACAGTAGACATGTGCATCGGCATACAATTTGTTTTGTTTCTGATTTTTCGTTATTTCATTCTTCGCGTCCGAAAGTCAATTCAGTTCAGGATTTGGACAGATTCTAAATTGTCATTAATTTGGGATGCGGTAGGATTAACAAACACATTTGTGTTGCAGCAAAGTTAAATTGGAAACAAAAGGGACATTTTTCTGTTTAACTGTCCACAGAAACCATATAAAAAAAGTGGGGCCCCCCTCAATTCATAACAGACCCTGTAGGTCTGGTAGGAATTTGAAGGGGGACCTCAACGCCAAAAATTTCTTACCAGGCCCTTGATCCGAGCAGTAGCCTGGCAGAGCAGGAAAGGGCGGGGATGAGCGTAACCCCCCCCCCTCCCCCATCGCGCCATACCAGGCCACATAGCCTCGACATGGGGAAGGTGCTTTGCTTGGGGGGGACAACTGGAAGAGCACCTTGTCTCCATTTCGACAAGGGCAACAGCCTCTTACCCACAACCATGGCCCGGAGGTTGTGGGGGTCTGTGGGCAAGGAGGCTCATCTGAATCTGGGTGCCCCCATTCATAAAGGGGGCACCCAGATCTCGCCCCCCCCCCCCACATATAAATGAGTAATGGGTAGTTGTTACCCCTACTCATTCACCAAAATGTAAATAAAACACAACACTGTGAAAAAGTCCTTTATTAGAAAAAAAATGCAAGACAGTTTTTAACAGGTCCTTAAAAAAAAAAGTGTCCAGCAATGTACTCATCATGTCAATCACATTGTGATGTGATGTAGATCAACGTCTCGCCAAAAGAAAAAAAAAACAAACACCCACCGAACAATCCGATCCTGACGAACAACGTTGCCAAAATGATAGCTCTCGACCTGAATGTCAACAAAGGGGCAGAGCGAGTTGTGACATCATGGGACTTGTTCCACCCATTTGTTGACATTCGGGACTTGACCTGTCATAATAATGCCAACTCTGTTTCCTTTTAGTATTCGGGAGTTCCCGAATGTTATTCAGACTCCTGAATGCAATTCGGGTTTGAGAGCTGAGTTGTTGTTATTAATAACAACAACATGCCTCCGAAATTTTCTTCATCAAAAATTCAGACACATTTGGATTTGTTGCTTTTTATTCGGAAATTTGGATGCATCTGAATGTCCGAATTACTGAAAATTCATCCGAAATTCAATTTGGAATTAAATGAATTGCACATGTTTAGAATACAATACTCAGTTGGTGTGACTATGAAACTGGTCATAAAAGGTGCAGTGCACCTTGGTATGGATTTGGTTGAGACACCAAACGTAATCCCTTTATGATTCATCCTGATCATTTAGAGTGCTCTGTGACCTCCACCCATAGTGGTCTGCTTGTAGACACTTCTTGTGTCCTGTTATAAGTAGGATATACCACAGGTTTCAAAGTTTACACTTGTACTTAAAAATATCACTGTACATTAAAAATGATTGAATCCAATGTTCAAATGAAATCATTGTGATCCTGAGACCTGGAGAGGCACAGTGGAAAACTGCTACATTTAAACATCTACAAATATAATTGTTTATATTCTTATTTAAAGTGCCACATGTGAGCCCTCAACCCAATGGAGTGACCTGTCCGGCCTGCCAATCATCTTCCTCTGGCTTTTGTTACAACACACAAACGGTGGACTGTTCTGGAGAGGAGACTGTGTGCGCTCTCTATTCCACTAACATAGGCGGTAAGTTATGTTAGTTTGCACATTTCTCAATTAACTGTGCAAAAATGGTTTATGCAAGCAAGGCTTTTGAATCTTCTTTTATGTACAATAATATTATGTGTTGAAGTATAATAACATGGAATAAAAAAAACACAAACCAATGGCAAAAAACAAATTGATGGTCCTTCCATTCTACATTCTAGGGCATCTCCTTAAACAAGCATAGATATGAGTAGTATACGAACAGACCGCACTATCCAGAGAATTCCAATACTTCAGACTTTATTGAAATTCACAGCAAATCCAGTTTAACAGTGTATAAAAGTGTATAAAGCAACAAATACCAGCACTGCACACCCCCAACCAGCTACAACCTCTCACATGTTTCACTCGTAGGCTTATTCATACCATAGATATGAAAAATACTTGTTCAAGATTTTTAAAAAAAGGAAAGGAAAAGTTGATGATTATTGTGATTATTATCATTTAGATCATTATGATGATTATTATGAATATTATGATTATGCTGATTATTATTATTTTTATTATTATTACTGCTCAAATTTATTTTTATTTTTTACAGGAAACTTGACATCTATTCGAGGTTGTGCCCGACAAAGTATATGCGGCAGTGAGAAATACAGTGTCAATGGAACAGCGATTAGCTACCAGTCTATCTGCTATTGTGGAGGTATTGTAATCCTATTTATGAGTTCAACAATCCCTTAACTCCTTCCTGCTCGCAGCCTGTAAATTTTTTTTTAAACGTCACTGACAGCTCAGATCCACGCTGATAAGCAGAAGAAAACCATTCAGGGGGGTGTCAGTAATGGGACCATATCAGCACCAATATAGTGAAGACATAGAGGCTGGAGGCTTCATGGACACAAATAGAAGTCATTATCCTGCAGAATGAGCCCTGCCGGTACCAGATTTAAGGTTAAATTGCTCAGTTTGCTCATGCATGAATGATTGAAGACTACTCTCTTGTGTGGGCAATACCCACCTGTCTACAATCAGTCTCACGCCTGTTTAGTAGCCCTTTTTTCTGCCAATCCAGGCTCTTCCCTTGTCCAGACTGTCTAATATATA
>NW_017307553.1:188612-197973 GCF_000935625.1 Nanorana parkeri | reverse complement strand
ATATATATATATATACACACACTATATTGCCAAAAGTATTGAGACTCATCTCCAAATCTTTGGATTCAGGTGTTCCAATCACCTCCATGGCCACAGTTGTATAAAAACGCGTACCTCGGCATGCAGACACTTTATTGTTACCGTCAGTGTCAGATCAAGTCTCTGAGTGGGTACTTACATAGCCCCATCAAGCAGGTAAGATTCTCAAAGCAGATCACGATAGACTGGTAATGGGAACCTGGAAAACATTTTTTAAAAGTCTGGCCAAGTGTACAAGTATGTTGCATTACATAGCATTATTCAGCATGACTGGTCCACCATAATAACCTATACTGCTTATACACAGGTAATGCATCGATTTACATAAATAAGTCGGTATGCTTGCCGATATACCAGTGTGGAATGTCTGGCAGTGCCAGCTTTCCCAACAGCACCCTAAGCCTGGTGACCATCTGTTCAACTGATAACTGCAATCTACCGGAGCCGACAAGTAAGTGATTCTTTATTATATTAGTATTCCCTATCATACAAAGTCATTTTCAAAGTTGTGTCTTGTCTCTTTTCATTATTTTTTTATTTTTATTAATTCCATACAATGTTTAAAAGGAACAGAGTGAGAACAGGTGCTTCATTTACAGACAATAAGGCCGCAGTTACAACAAATGACGAGCAGTGTATATTCAATAACAGTCACGTTTCTTTAAATACAATGTGCAACATAAAAATTCCTATTTTTTTTGTAATTAGGTCACTGTGGAAATATTGAATATGACTATTTCCTATTTGCCACTTGCAGCCAGCAGTTGGCAAGCTCTAAGTAAAAATATCACAGCCCGAATGCAAAAAAGCTTAAAAAGGCTTAAGAAACAGGAGAGATCAGTTTATAAAGACTGCAGGGGAAAGGAGGGACACAGCCAGTCCTTATCTACAGTAGTTAGATGGGAACACCTGGCTTAGTAACATTGAATGGAATGCCCCCAAGAATGCAGGCACTGATATGGAAGACTAGAAAAGATGGTACCTGCATGAATCTATAACCGGCCTTTATAGCAGGGCGCACATTGGGAAGGCTTACAACAATACAAAACACAAAAATTCCCCAGCCTCAACCTGCCAGCCAGCCTGCAACCAAACAAGTAGCCCTGTCAACAGTATGCGTTAAAATCAGAGGTTTTAGTTGCACAAACTTTTGGCCAAAAATATGTAGAAGCCACACTGCCGCGCCAAGGCACCTCTGCAAAGTGTGGTCCTAACTCTATGTATCCGAGTCTCCAAGTGTGAGCATATTAATGAAGTTGATAAATTACATGCAGGTGTACCTGGAGGTAGCCAACTCCTCCTAATAAGGTGCAGGGACGCACTGGAGGCCCAGCAACCAAAAATGCACGCTGGGACTCCAGTGCGTCCCCCTAACCCAAAATAGTCAAACTAGAAAAAAATGGTACATGCATGAATCTATAACCGGCCTTTATAGCAGGGTGCACATTGGGAAGGCTTACAACAATACAAAACACAAAAATTCCCCAGCCTCAACCTGCCAGCCAGCCTGCAACCAAACAAGTAGCCCTGTCAACAGTATGCGTTAAAATCAGAGGTTTTAGTTGCACAAACTTTTGGCCAAAAATATGTAGAAGCCACACTGCCGCGCCAAGGCACCTCTGCAAAGTGTGGTCCTAACTCTATGTATCCGAGTCTCCAAGTGTGAGCATATTAATGAAGTTGATAAATTACATGCAGGTGTACCTGGAGGTAGCCAACTCCTCCTAATAAGGTGCAGGGACGCACTGGAGGCCCAGCAACCAAAAACTCGGATACATAGAGTTAGGACCACACTTTGCAGAGGTGCCTTGGCGCGGCAGTGTGGCTTCTACATATTTTTGGCCAAAAGTTTGTGCAACTAAACCTCTGATTTTAACGCATACTGTTGACAGGGCTACTTGTTTGGTTGCAGGCTGGGGAATTTTGGTGTTTTGTACTGCTATGGATGACTCCTGAATTTAATGTTTCTTTGCAAAATTAAGGGGTCTATTCACAAAGCTGCCAAAGGATCTAGCTGTAGTAGATCCGAAGGGCTGCTGTACGGGCTATTCACTATAGCCCTTACAGTTCCCGAAGTTGGCCGAGCGGCTCAGTCGAGCCGAGGTGAAAGCCGAAGCTGGCCGATCGGCTGGCCATTGGCTGGCCGACAGCCTGCTACTGACAGCTGGGCGGAACCAGCCGTCATCTTACAGCCACTTCCAGGGACGCTGATCTGTCATTACTCTCCCGGACGCTCCGGAGTCTCCCTCTATTAGATAGAGTAAACCTTTCCCTGCTCTGTTTTTTTTTTTTTCTGACATCGGGGCCGCATAGCCAATAGCAAACTAGCTATTGCACCCGCCCACTGCTGCTGTCAATCAGCAGAGGGGACCTGAAGTTCTCCATCGGGTCCTCTTCTAGTGATTGACAGCAGCAGAGAGCGGGTGCAATAGCCAGCTTGCTATTGGATATTGCAAAGTGAAATAGCCAATAGGAATGTAGCTGTGCATTCCTATGCTGTTTTTTTTCTTTCTACTTTTTTTAACTGGTTTTCTATTCTGCTCGGTACCACAGTGGTACCGAGCAGAATAGCCGATCCGAATGTCGCTCGGCGGCATTCGGCCATTCACTCACTGCTGTTTGGCCCCTATGAGAATAGGCCGAACAGCAGCAAGTAGCCTGCCGGAGCTTCGGCTCAGCCAATCCAGATGTTGGATCGGCTGAGTCGAACTCTTTCTGCACTTCGGGTCGGCTGCAGCAAGCCGATGTACAGCTGATTTCAGTCGGTGTACGGCTGAAATCAGCCGTACAAGCCTGAAGTGAATAGCCGAACAACGTTCGGGTCGGTTATTCACACGGCTGCCTTCGGCAGCTTTGGGAATAACCCCCTATGATATGCAAACAATTTTTTTTTAAAAAGGCAATGCCACATATTAATTTTTACAATTGTAAACATAAAAAATATGTTTTCATTTTCTTTTTACTAAAAAAAGTTACAAGCCCAGATGCCAACACAACGTCCAATGGGGTGACGTGTCCCGCCTGTGCCTCTGAAAATTCTGAGTGGTGTAAAGCCGAAAGCACCATGAAATGCCGCGGGAGTGAGAGCATATGTCTCCTCCACACTGCAAAACTGCCAGGTAAGAACTTTCACTGAACATTCAGCCATTTTATCGCTATAGAATTTCAGATGTTCACCCCCTCACCGCACCATCCGGAATCACTAATAAAGTACAGCTCCAACTAAATGTTTTTTTCTATTTTTTTAGCTTTGGACAGAGTGGAGATTGGATTGAACTTTTGTCAAGTTTTTATTTTGTAGTTTGTGTCCCTCACTTTTCTCCAATCGGTACAGGAAGTGAGGTGAAATTTGCTTGGTCAGGACAGGAAACGAGGTGAAATCTTTCTAGTCATGATAGGAATTAGGTGAAATCCCTTTGGTCAGGACAAGAAGTTAGGTGAAATCTCTTCAATCAGAACAAAAAATAAGGTGAAGTATCTTTGGTCAGGACAAGAAAGGAGGTGAGGTCAATTTGGTCAGGACAGGAAGTGAGGTGAAGTCTCTTTAGTCAGTATTGGCAGTGAGGCAAATTTCTTTCATCAGGACAGCAGGTGAGATGAAATCTCTCTGGTCAGGACAGGAAGTGAGATGAAAGCTCTACAGACAGGACAGGAAGTGAGGTGAATTTGTTCGGTCAGGACAGGAAGTGAGGTGAAATCTCTTTGGTCAGAACAGTTGAATAAATATCTCTAAAGAAGTTAGAGATGCAAATTATAACTTGGCATAAATATTTATCCCAAGTCTATCCAAAAGAAAAAAAATACATTTACTGGAGATAGGTTTCCTTGCACATTAGCTTTTGGTATGGTAAAATTACTTTAATCGGAGAGGAAGGGAGGTGAAATCTCTTTGGTCAGGACAGGAAGTGGGGTGAAATCTCTTTGGCCATGACAGGAAGTGAGGTGAAATCCCTTTGGTGAGGACAGCAGATTAAACCTCTCCAATGGTGTTACAGACAGCAATCAAAAATTGGCATAAATACTGCCCAAGCCTTTCCAAAAGTAAAAATGTTTGCCTTGAGTCCTTGTACATGAGCTTATTTGGTGATTTGCTGTTTAACGAGAACAACAAAAACCTGAATAATGAAAGTATCCAAACATGAAAGCCTTAATCCTTGAACTGCGCTTTTCCCTCCGGCAGGAAAATCAACTATCTTTCGCGGCTGTGCCACAAGAAGTACCTGTTATCTCGGCCAACTGTCTGACAGCAATAATGGATCGGAATTTGATTTCAAGTTAATGTGTTCCATTGGAGGTACATATGTGTATTGTTTTATATGAAAGGCATGCACCCGACTATAAATGTGGCAAGGGGCTCTACAGATAGGGGGCTCCCAGCCTACGTCAGGTGTACCTAGCTGAAATCTTTAGGGTTTGAGAGCCACACTTCAGGCCCAATTCACATAGCTAACACTCCGAGATAAGAATCTTTAATCTGAAAAACATGACAGGTCCTTTCAGCTTACAACCAATGAGATTTGAAAATTACAGCCACAAGGCTCCAAATAAAGACCCTTGTTCCGGTTTTGTCAATTGAGCCCATTTTCTTTCAGTTTTTTCAATAACTGTTTATTGGTTTATAAAAAATATAACAAAAAGAACTGCAGCAGTTAGCAGGCCACAAATTACAGATAAAACAATACCGTAGCAGATAGGGTTTCTGGCCGAAATAGGTGGCCATCACGAACAGAATTAAATGCTTTGCGTAATAGTGGGATCAGTAGGTCCGAGTAGTTCTTGTATTATGTGGCCATGGACGAGGTCCAGGCCGTTTAGCAGGTTTCAAGGTTTTTAAAGCTAATTTCAATTCCATATCAGTAATGGGGTCGTCCGGGAGAGTACGGAAAGCTTCCGGGAGCTGTGGGAGTGATAGGTTAGAAAGAAGAGGATGATCTAATGGTAAAGAGGGAGAAGTGGTGGTGGGGGATGGGGGGGCATACAAATTGGAAAGGAAGAAGTGGAACATGTCAAAAATCTTGGTCTGATTACTGGTGAAAGAGTCCCCTGAGACTCAGAGCCTATAGGGCTGTGACGTAGGGTCTGTCTTACGGAGTCTAGAAGTTAAAAGAGAATCGAGCTTGTCAGCTTTCAAATAGAAAAGATGTTTTGTATGTTCCTATGTGCAGTGTCAAGGGCCAATCCGTTATTTGGGGAAGGTCTACATTGATAGAGAAGAGAGTGATCATAGATTTCCTGTTCAAGACGACGAAGACGGGTGACATAATCTTTTTTAAAGATAGAAGTTTTAATGCAACATCCCCTCATTACCGCCTTATGGGCCTCCCATATGATCAGCGCAGAAGTGCCCGGGACACAGTTCAAATGAATGTAGTCCATAAAATGATATTGAAGGGAATCTTTTAAGGAAAAATCTGAAAAGAGAAAGTTAAAAGACCAAGAAGGGGAGGTGACACTAGCCAATAATGAGGAGAAGGATATCATAACAGCTGAATCATAATCCGCTCCGTGGTAAAGGAAGAGAGCAGAGGGTAGGACAAGAAAATGTGGTCAATGTGAGAGAACGATTTGTGGGGACGAGAGTAAAAGGTGTAGTCCTTCTCCGTTGGGTGCAATTCCCGCCATCTATCAATAAGCGAATGTCTAGCAAATAGAGAGCGTAGTGGCACAGAACATGAGGGAGAGGATGAGGAGGAGTCAGAACGATCCAGGAAGGGGAGAAGTACTGAATTAGTTGCTCCACAGAGTAGAAGGGTACCGTGTTGATGCTGAGAGATCAGTTGCAGAAGGTGGTTAATAAAAATGGCCGTTGATTCATATTAGGAGCGTAATATGTGACTACGGTCACTTCTTTGTCATGGAGCAGTCCTGAGAGGAGCAAATACCTCCCCGCCGGGTCTCTGATCTCCCTCATACACACAAACTAGGCTGATCTGGTAAAGGCAATCAGGACACCTCCATGTTCCGTTGGGGCTATAGCTAAAGCTAAATAGACCTGTGGGTAACGGCGGCCACAGTATGAAGAAGAGGACCATTTTCTTTCTTTTAAATGTAATCTCTTGCTGTGAGGTAGCACACTGGCCATTAATGTCATCGTTATGTTACAATGAGGTCAATCTCCATCTTCTTCTCATTGTCATAAACTATTTATTTGGTTTTCACTGTTATCTCTGCCAAAGACCGCCTACAGCTTCAAAAGTCCTTGAATGTTTCTTGGCTTTGTCCTCTCTCTTGGTTACATTATCTCTCCATAGGTCCGTAATAGGACAGCCACATACACTGGGCTCCCAATGTTAATATTTTCCATGTCTTTTGTTTTAGTTACAAAGCTTCCTTAGATATCCTCAGCTCTGATGAGCACCTGAAGGAACTGTAAATAATATATAAGGAAATTAGATAAGAAATTAGAAATTGGAAATTAGATAATGTTTCCCTTTTATTATCTAGGTTTTCTGGACGTGAACTACTCCTCTTGATGTTCTGACTTCTTTCCTATTTTCTCATAATTTGTAGGTTATAATTTGTCCTGCACAGAGTGTATGGAGACCAACAACTCGATGTACTGCACAGGAAACAATGTCACCTGCTCTCCTGGCTATGTCTGCGCAAGCTCATATTCAGAATCCACTGTGGGTAAGCTACATGTAATGGGAATCTTCATTTCAGAATGAAAGTGGACCTTTGCCACCCTATGTAGTAATACCAGTGCTTTTCTATCTCCCACAAATCTCACTTGCTCCCGGAGTGGTTCCATAAGCTGAGATTTTTTTCTTAGGAAAATCTGGTATCTTCCCCATTTAAATAACCAGATGTTATCATATCATAACAGGTGGACAAAACTCAATGAGCATGCAAAGGTTGTAAATGTTACTGTAGCACCCCCCTGACGCCCAAAGGTATGTGGCGAACCTCAGAGGCAAAGAGGGCCGACATTTCAGTTACTGTAGAACCCCCCGACCCCCAAAGGCATGTGACGAACCCCAGAGATAGAGAGAGCCAACATTAAACTCCAAAGAATGTATCCTTAACCGGGTGGTAGGATGTGAACAGTATATTTGGCGCCATTCACTTTACGTACTTTTTCAATGCTTAATTGTAGAACAGCCAAACTGGGAGAGAGGGTATAGAGCTACCGATATCCATGGACAAATAGACTCCAGACTCACCAGTCCCTTCCAGCTTCCACAGTGCAGGGATACTTTCGCTGAGCGGAGAATGACACTGTGTAATAGAACCACAGCTGGACAGGAGACATGCTCGAGATCTTCCCCGGGAGAGACACCAGACTTGTTCCTGAGGTCCATGCCATTTTTGGCCTTCCTGGCACCTCCAGCAGACAAAGGACTCCTCTGGCTCTCCATTCCAGTTCCAAACCCCACCCGGAGGCACATCTGGCCTCCTGCAGACTTCAGGCCTGGTTAGCTTCCCCATCTGTGTACCCTGGGGGAGGACTGCCCTAAGCACATGGCCATTCTTGAGTATTTATGCACTTCGCCAGCATGCAACACTGACCATGAAACTCCTAGTAATTGGCTGGTGAGGTCTAAACACTCCCAATGTTCTCCCATCTGCTGCCCCACTCAGTGGCAGCACCACACCCCACCACAGGTAGGTGCAGACAATAGCAGAACACCAAGGAATGACCAAATTATCACAGACTACAAATCGGCCAGACTTTATACAATTCCAGCAGCTCTAAATGTAAAGAGTCACTCCACTTAGGGCAAATGGGCTACATTCTATGCAAAAGGATTTATTCAAGAAAGAGCTTCATTTGTCAGATTTGATTCTGGATATAATTAAAGAGAAGTTGTATTGTGGGGAGGCAGAGGGAGTGCCATATCTTCCCCCAGTATTTTATTTAATTGTTGTACAATAATAACAGGTGGATCAGAGTCAACAAGATACATCCGATCATGTGCACTTCAAAACCAGTGTGACAAAGCTGGAAGCGTTAGCTCACCTTATGGCAACATCAAGACATCCACTTCATGTTGTGCTTTTGACAACTGTTCTTCATCCATTCTGCCAGGTAAGGACCGCCCCCTAACTCTTCTAAGACATTATTCTTACCTAATCAGTGGTGCAGATATTGCTTTCCTCAACTAAGATGCAGAGATCACAGGGACAGTGAAAGTATCTCCAAGCTCCCTGGCTGGGACAGCAGGAAGGGAAGAGTTTTAAACTGTAATGATCTGCATGCACCTTGTCCTAGCTTGAAGGCTGATTTATAAAAAACAATATAGCAATAAAAATTGTAGCTGTTGACTAATTATTATGCATTTTTGCATTCCCTCTGTTTATATAGCACTGACGTATGCCATATGGTCAAACCCATCTATAAAAATCAGATTTTTTTTTTTACCTAAAGAGTGCTATTGATGCTACATCCACAAAAGCATTGTAGAGAATTGTGGTCTTTAAACCTTGTGGTAACAGTATGGGGAAGACCTCTTTCTGTTCCAGCATGACTGTGGCCTGTGTTATGAGTAAGACATATCACAGGCTTCAAAGTTTACACTTGTACTTAAAAATATCACTGTACATTAAAAATGATTAAATCCCATGTCCAAATGAAATCATTGTGATCCTGAGACCTGGTGAGGGACAGTGGAAAACTACTGCATTCAACCATCTGCAAATGTAATTGTTTATATTCTTATTTATAGTGCCACTTGTGAGCCCTCAACCCAATGGAGTGACCTGTCCCACCTGCCAATCATCTTCCTCTGGCTTTTGTTACAATACACAAACGGTGGACTGTTCTGGAGAGGAGACTGTGTGCGCTCTCTTTTCCACTAACATAGGCGGTAAGTCGTGTTAGTTTGCACATTTCTCAATTACCTTTTTGAAAAAATGGTTTATGCACGCAAGGCTCTGGAGTCTTCTTGTATGTACAATAATATTATGTGTTGAAGTATAATAACATGGAATAAAAAACCACAAACCAATGGCACAAAAACAGATTGATGGTCATTCCATACTACATAAGGCATCTTCTTAAACAGCCATAGATATGAGTAATAATTGTTTAAGATTAAAAATAAGGAAAGGAAAAGTTGATGATGATTATTATAATTTAGATTATTATTATTATTATGATTATTAGTATTAGTATTGCTCACATTTATTTTTATTTTTTACAGGAGACCTGACATCTATTCGAGGTTGTGCCCGACAAAGTATCTGCGGCAGTCAGAAATACAGTGTCAATGGAACAGCAATTAGCTACCAGTCTTCTTGCTATTGTGGAGGTATTGTAATCCTATTCAACAATACCTGCACTCCTTCCTGCTCGCAGCCTGCAAATAAACATCCGCCCCCC
>NW_017307553.1:186487-188597 GCF_000935625.1 Nanorana parkeri | reverse complement strand
CCGCACCCTGCAAATAAACATCCGCCCCCCCCCCTCCCCCCTCAGCATAATAGCCTGTGCTGCGGATATGCTTGTAAACGTCACTGACAGCTCAAGTCCCCACTGATGTGAAGAAAGCCAGTCAGGGTTTTACTTTAAAGGGACCATATCAGGCTTCATTGACATGAATAGAAGCCATTATCCTGCAGAATGAGCCCTGCCGGTACCAGCTTTAAGGTTAAATTGCTCAGTTTGTTCATACATTACTGATTGGAGACTACTCTCTTCTGTGGACAATAACCACCTGTCTACAATCAGTTAAAGATTGAGGCCGGAGCAGCAGTGCTGCAAGAGAGACAGATGTCGGTGAGCCCTTATCTGTTATATGCTACAGCGAGCTATTTATGTTGGATTTCATGTTATCTACCATTTTGAAAGCAAATAAACTGCATCTGACTTGCACCTCCGGTCTACAGTGGAGTGTCCTTGTTACAATATATATACACACACACACACACACAGTATATATTATGCCAGACAGCAATACAACAAACCATCCCCCAACCCCGCCCACCGTCCAGCAAAGTGTAATTGTTACCTTCAGTGTCAGATCAAGACTCTGAGTGGTTACTTACATAGCCCCATCAAGCAGGTAAGCTTCTCAAAGCAGATCCCGATAGACTGGTAATGGGAACCGGGAACACATTTTTAAAAGTCTGGCCAAGTTTACAAGTATGTTGTACTTAGGAGGATTATGGTATTGAATTGATTTTTAGAGATTATTTTTAAGGAAATACTGGCTCTTGTTTCAAGAGAGCTCTTGGCTATAGGCAAATTGAATATAGTAATATATAATTATAATAATATTTATAATAATTGGTAGTTTTAATAATGTATTATGTTTTAAAGGCAATCCCAGCAACACCTATTGCCCAGACACCAAAGTAACATGTCCTAAAGGCACCATCTGTGCTAGAGTTCGCGCTAACAATACTGCAGGTAAGTTGTACAAAGGCAAACTGCAACTACATTTCAGTACTCATTTGTATCCACATGACTGGTCCACCATAATAACCTATACTGCTTATACACAGGTAATGCATCGATTTACATAAATAAGTCGGTATGTTTGCCGATATACCAGTGTGGTATGCCTAGCAGTGCCAGCTTTTCCTACGGAAACCTAAGCCTGGTGACCATCTGTTCAACTGATAACTGCAATCTACCGGAGCCGACAGGTAAGTCAATCTTTATTATATTAGTATTCCCTATCATATTACAAAGTCATTTTCATAGTTATGTCTTGCTATGTCTTTAATGTTTAAAAGGGACAGAGTGTGAACAAGTTCTTCATTTACAGACAATAAGGCCGCAGTTACAACAAATGACGAACAAATGACGAGCAGTGTATATTCCATAACAGTCACGTTTCTTTAAACACAATGCAATATATAAATTCCTAATTTTTTTGTAATTAGGTCACTGTGGAAATATTGAATCTGACTATTTCCTATTTGCCACTTGAAGTCAGCAGTTGGCAAGCTCTAAATAAAAGCATCACAGCCTGAATGCAAAAAAGCTTAAAAAGGCTTAAGGAGAGGAGGACAGGAGAGATCAGATTATAAAGACTGCAGGGGGAAGGAGGGACACATCCAGTCCTTCTTGACTAGTTAGATGGGACCACCTGGCTTAGTCACATTGCACGGAATGCCCCCAAGAATGCAGGCAGTGCTATGGATGACCCCTGAATTTAATGTTTCTCTGCAAAATTAAGATGATATATAAACCAGGGCTCAAAACTTCCACTCGCCTGCTCGCATTTGGCGAGTGGAAATGCAGTGCAGGCAGGTGGAAATTCAGTCAGGCTTGCGGTCGCGGACCGCGTACCTGACTCGTGAGAGCAGCTGCTCCTGCTTTCGGCCGGAGATCAGTGAAGCTCTTCAATGAGCTCCGGCCGAAAACGAAGTGATCAGTAAGGTCTGCAGCAGACCTTACTAATCACACTAGATCACCAGGGATCTGCCTGCTCGCCTCCTCCCTGCAGAAAGACAAGCAGGTGAGGGGGCTTCCTTGATTTACTTTACATTGTGGGGGGCAGGGAACAGGGGGGATTATTATGTTATGTGTGGGG
>NW_017307553.1:120973-186094 GCF_000935625.1 Nanorana parkeri | reverse complement strand
GGTTGAATATTATGTTATGTGTGGGGGGTAGGGAACAGGGGGGGAGATTATATTATTTTATACTGTACATGAGGGGGCATGTAATAGGGGGGAGAGTGTATTATTTTATATGTGGGGGGGCACGGAATAGGGGGTAGAGTGTATTATTTTATATGTGGGGGGCAGGGAGCTTTATGGTAATATTGTTAAAGTTGTTGTTAATATTTTTTTTTTTTACTTTATTCCGCATAAAACATGTAACAGTGTCATTTCATAAGATCATTTAAGAGGATGTGTTTAGGGGCGGAGTTAAGGCCATGGCAGGGTAGGGGTTAGGTGGGCAACTGGTAGCGAGTAACTCTTAAGGCCTGGCTAGTAGCTCAGGACTTGACATTTTGACCCCTGATATAAACAATAAAAAAAAACAATGCTACATATTAATTTATAAACTTGTAAACATAAAAAATAAAATGTATCATCTTGTTTTAATTTTCTTTTTACTAAAAAAAGTGACAAGCCCAGACAACAGCACATCGTATAATAATGTGACGTGTCCCGTCTGTGCGTCTCAAAATTCTGAGTGGTGTAAAGCCGAAGACCGCATAATGCAATGCCTCGGGAGTGAGAGCATATGTCTCCTCCACACTGCAAAACTGCCAGGTAAGAACTTTCACTGAAAATTCTATCGCTATAGAATTTCAGGGCAGGAAGTGAGGTGAAATCTCTCCAATCAGGATTGGAAGTGAGGAGAAATCTCTTTGGTCAGGACAGGAAGTGAGGTGAAATATCTTTGGCCAGGACAGAAAGTGACGTGAATCTCTTTGGTGAGGACAGGAAGTGAGGTGAAATCCCTTTTGGTCATGACAGGAAGTGCGGTGAAATCCCTTTGGTGAGGACAGCAGATTAAACCTCTCCAATGGTGTTACAGACAGCAATCAAAAATTGGCATAAATACTGCCCAAGCCTATCCAAAAGTAAAAATTTTTGCCTTGAGTCCTTGTACATGAGCTTATTTGAGCTTATTTGGTGATTTGCTGTTTAACAAGAACAACAAAAACCTGAATAATGAAAGTATCCAAACATGAAAGCCTTAATCCTTGAACTGCGCTTTTCCCTCCGGCAGGAAACTCATCTATCTTTCGCGGCTGTGCCACAAGAAGTGCCTGTTATCTCGGCCAACTGTCTGACAGCAACAATGGATCGGAATTTGATTTTAAGTTTATCTGTTCCATTGGAGGTACATATGTGTATTGTTTTATATGAAAGGCATGCACCCGACTATAAATGTGGCAAGGGGCTCTACAGATAGGGGGCTCCCAGCCTACGTCGGGTCTACCTAGCTGAAATCTTTAGGGTTTGAGAGGCTGAGCCACACTTCAGGCCCAATTCACAAAGCTAACACTCCGAGATAAGAATCTTTAATCTGAAAAACATGACAGGTCCTTTCAGCTTACAACCAATGGGATTTGAAAATTATAGCCACAAGGCTCCAAATAGAGACCCTTGTTCAATTAAGCCCATTTTCTTTTTTTTAGATGTAATCTCTTGTTGTGAGGTAGCACACTGGCCATTAATGTAATTGTTATGTTACAATGAGGCCAATCTTCATCTCCTTCTCATTGTCATAAACGATTTTTTTGGTTTCAACTCTAATCTCTGCCAAGGGCCGCCTACAGCTTCAAAAGTTCTTGAAGGTTTCTTGGCTTTGTCCTCTCTCTTGGTTCCATCATCTCTCCATAGGTCCGTAATAGGACAGCCACATACACTGGGCTCCCAATGTTAATATTTTCCATGTCTTTTGTTTTAGTTACAAAGCTTCCTTAGATATCCTCAGCTCTGATGAGCTCCTGTAGGAACTGTAAATAATATATCAGGAAATTAGATAATGTTTCCCATTTATTATCTAGGTTTTCTGGACTTTAACTACTCCTCTTGTCTCAAATATAAGCCAATGATTGTAACTGGTTGTTCTGACTTCTTTCCTCTTTTCTCATAATTTGTAGGTTATAATTTATCCTGCACAGAGTGTATGGACACCAACAGCTGCACAGGAAACAATGTCACCTGCTCTCCTGGCTACGTCTGCGCAAGCTCATATTCAGAATCCACTGTGGGTAAGCTACATTTCATGGGAATCTTCATTTCACAATGAAAGTGGACCTCTGCCACCCCATGTAGTAATACCAAGTGCTTTTCTATCTCCCATAAATCTCACTTACTCCCGGAGTGGTTCCATAAGCTGAGATTTTTGTCTTAGGAAAATCTGGTATCTTCTCCATTTAAATAACCAGATGTTATCATATCATAACAGGTGGACAAACTCTAAAGGATGGATCTTTAACCGGGTTGTGGGATGTGAACAGTATATTGGGTGCCAGTGACTTTACATACTTTTTCAATGCTTTCTTGAAGAACAGCCAAAACTGGGAGATAAGGTATAGGGCTACTGACATCCATGAACAAATAGACTCCACACTCACCAGTGCCTTCCAGCTTCCACAGTGCAGGGACAATTTAGTTGAGCGGAGAATAACATTGTGTAATAGAACCACAGCTGGACAGGAGACATGCTTGAGATTAGGGTTGCACAGATACCAAGTATAGTACTCGGTATAACTACGAGTACATGTACCGATACTTTTGAGCTCCAAGGCTAGACTAGAGAAAAATTCAAAAGTTAGGAGGCAGCTGTCATTTGTAAGGAGCACACGGAGCTCCCGGGATTTGTACATCTCCGTTTTAATGTACGATTTTGTTTTTATAAATAGAAATAAAGGGATGCACAGATACCAGTTTTGCAAGTACGAGTACTGGTTTCTTGCCGAGTACTTACAAGTACGAGTACTGATACATTTGTGTTTATTGTAATGTGACAGTTTTTCTAATACAATATCGACTAATGATTTCAGGACAGTGGTGGAGCACCAGAGCCAGGTCCCAGCTGCAACCTCTGCAACCCTTATAGTTCTCATGAAAATGCCAAGTATCTGCACTGGTACTCAAAAAGTATCTGTGCATCCCTACTTGAGATCTTCCCCGGGAGAGACACCAGACCTGTTCCTGAGGTCCATGCCATTTTTGGCCTTCCTGGCACCTCCAGCAGACAAAGGACTCCTCTGGCTTTCTATCCAAGACAGTTCGAGACCCCACCCGGGTGCACATCTGGCCTCCTGCAGACTTCAAGCCTAGTTAGCTTCTCCAGCTGTGTACACCCTACCCCCAGGCTACGCCTGGGGGAGGACTGCCCTAAGCACATGGCCATTCTTGAGTATTTATGCACTTCACCAGCATGCACCACTGGCCATGAAACTCCTAGTAGTTGGCTGGCGAGGCCTAAACACTCCCAATGTTCTCCCATCGGCTGCCCCACTCAGTGGCAGCGCCACACCCCACCACAGGTAGGTGCAGACAATAGCAGAACACCAAGGAATGACCAAATTATCACAGACTACAAATCAGCCAGACTGAATACAGTCCCAGCAGCTCTAAATGTAAAGAGTCACTCCACTTAGGGCAAAGGGGCTACATTCTATGCAAAAGGCTTTGTTCAAGAAAGAGCTTCATTTGTCAGATTTGATTTCAGACAATTAGCAAGTAAAGTGAAGTTGTATTGTGGGGAGGCAGGGGGAGTGCAATATGTGCAATATGTTCCCCCAGTGTTTAATTTAATTGTTGTACAATAATAACAGGTGGATCAAATTCAAGATACATCCGATCATGTGCACCTCAAAGCCAGTGTGACAAAGCAGCAAGCGTTAACTCATCTTATGGCAGCATCAAGACATTCACTTCATGTTGTGCTTTTGACAACTGTTCTTCATCCATTCTGCCAGGTAAGGACCCTCCCCCAACTCTTCTAAGACATACAAAGGTATTTTAGTAGGGCTGCGGAAATTAACGATTAATTTCTCGATCAATCGTTATAATTTTTGATCGATTAAAAATCTTTTGATCAATAATGAAAACTCACCTCTCCGCCGGCTTCCGGGTCTTACAGGAGTCCCGCCAGAGATCCGGTGACGTCACAGACATCGACATCACCGGACTCCTCCCCCCTTCCCCAAGTGGCTCCAGCGGCTAACGAAGGGAAAAGGGGAGGAATCTGGTGACGTCGATGTCCATGACTTCACCGGACTCCCTCCCCCCCCTTCCCTTCGTTAGCCGACGGAGCCACTTGGGCCGGTGATCTGTCGACACTTATCGAGTTCTGGAACCGCCTGACTTCCGGTTTCGTTACAACTAAGAGGTTTGCCCAAGAAACTTGTTCTGCACGAGCGCCAGCCAAGGCATTTCCTATACACATACAGCACAGCAATGAAGTAATAAAATGAACTAGGATCACACTAATCCAGCACGTTATTATTCTGAGTTGCCCCACTCACGCGGTGGCCATATTGAGTGGGGCACGGGAGATTATTAACGTGCTGGATTAGTGTGATCCTAGTTCATTTTATTACTTCATTGCTGTGCTGTATGTGTATAGGCCAATGTAGTTGGATCTGTATGTGCATTATAATTAATCGAAATTAATTGATTAAATTTTTTTTCCATTAATCGAACACAAACATTTTAATCAGTAACAGCCCTATATTTTAGACAATTGTGGTCATTGAACGTTGTGGTAACCATTGAGGAAGACCTCTTTCTATTCCTGCATGACTGTGCCCTGTGTACAAAGCCAGCTCCATAAAGACATGGTTTAATGAATTTGGTGTAGAGCAACTCCTGCATAGAGCCATGACCTCAACCCTACTGGACAACTTTGGGATGATTTGAAGTGCCATTTGTAAGTTTGGTCTTCTCCTCCAACATCCACACCTGACTTCACAAATGCTCTTTTTGTTGAACCGGTACAAATCCCCAAAGACACACTCCAAACTTATGTGGAAAACCTTCCCAGAAAAGAGGCTGGTATAGCTGCAAATGGGTGGAGGGGGTTGCAAATCCATTGTAATGCCCATGGTTTTGTAATGGAATGTCTTATTAGGTGTGTCCTCAAAGATTATCATATGGCATTTTGCAGAATACAGGCAATTGTTCATATCAGTCCATCTGTAAGGCAAAAGTGCTTATCACTTAGCCACCAGGCAGTCTTCAACATGTCCTTATGCGATAGTGGAATTGACATCATTGGAGCACAAGAACCTTTGAGAGCGAAGCTAAAGTTTTTCATTAATCTGTTTTCTTTTCCCCTAAGTACCATCTACCAGCCCTCAGCCCAACGGTGTGACCTGTTCAACATGTCAAGAACCTTCATCCAGTTGGTGTTACGATCAGCAAACGATGCAATGCACAGGAGAGGAGAATGTGTGTGTTCTCTATTCTACAAATATAGCTGGTAAGCCATAGTTACTTAATTTTGAAACAAATACTTTAAAGAGGAACGTTACCCATGTGTTTGAAATGACAATAAAGGCACCTTTAGAAATGTGATGACATTCCATAAACAAACAAAAAAGTGATGACAATCCATAAACAGATACAGTACTTCTAGATCAGGGTTAGCCAAACTCCGGCCCTCCAGCTGTAGTGGAACTACAAATCCAATGATGCATTGCAAGATTCTCACAGCCACAGACATGATTCCTGGAGAGAGATGCATCATGGGATTTGTAGTTTCACCACAGCTGGAGGGCTGGAGTTTGGCTACCCCTGTTCTAGATAGTTGCCTGCCTTTTATTCTTTGCATACCTTACTTTTCTATTACTCCCCATTCTTCTCTCAGTGGCCATTTTTACTAAGAGTAGTTTCATATATCTCCCTTTACTTCCTGGAACTCTGGCACATGTGACTCGGACATGTGACCATGCACATCATCTCAGGGGAGGAAAATGCCTTTCTCTGAGATCTCATGAGATTACAGATGAGATTTCCCTGCAACGCTCTGCTGATGTAACCTTCCCAGGATGCAGCGCTTAGGCACATTGCATCACTAATGCCCAAGAGGATCAGGAAGTGGAAAAACAATAATCGAATGAGAAAAAATATATATTTTTGTTTCACTAATAGATGTAAGATGATTTCATATCAGGATGCCAAGCTGCATGCTGATGTGATTTTTTTGTGAAAGGGAGTAAAGGTCCGCTTTAAGTTTACTTTCATATACAGTATATGAACACTAATGACAGAAACATTGGTGAAAAAATGATAATGCAGACAGGGCTGGATTTCCCACAAGGCCAACCGAGGCCCGGCCTCGGGGCAGCAGGGGTGTGGAATTCCTATCTCCCGACGCCCGGGACATGCAGTTCCGGGCGCCAGGCGGGTAGTTGTTTTCTACATTTAGACCTGCTTTGGGTACGCAGGGCTAAATGTACAGCGGGGAAGCTGCCACTTGTTTTGTACAAGTGACCTCGGCAATGTCGCCGAGATCACTTGCATGCAGCCTGCATACAGGGGGGGGGGCACATTGAGGAACCTGGCATTGAGGCAGCAGAGAGGGTAAATCCGTCCCTGAATGCAGACCAATGATGAAGACGGTTGGCAAACCTACCCTGTCTATGCTTTCTGAGCCCAAACTAGTTAAAATTAGAAGCAAACTTTCCACCATTCAAACAATTTGGGGGGGTTATTGTTAACTCTTACCTGAGCATCATTTCTTATGTACTTTCTATATTTGTATTTTCCTTGCATGACGAGTGTATTTCAAATTCATATTTGCACATTAATATCTATTTTTTTGTACAGGAAAAGTTTCGTCTGTTCGAGGGTGTGCACGGCCAAGCATCTGCAGCAGTCAAAAATACAGCGTCAATGGAATGAGGGTGGTTTACCAGCCAAACTGCTACTGTGGAGGTATTTAAGGCATATCTAAGCCCAAAGACAAAAATAAGTGTAATATATGGCACCATGCTAGTCTTTAGATGTGGTTGCTGTGTTCCGTTTCTTTGATCTGGCTTTTTTCTTTTATTTCCACCCAGTGATCCTGCCAGTAACCCACTTCCTCTCCTAGGGTAACAATACTCATATCTATGAAAGAGCAGCCTTGGACCAATAGTGTACTGCGAATAAAGAACACCTCCCCCTCTCTTCGTGTTTCATAGTCCAGAGAACTGGAAACAATGCTATCTGATAAGAGTGTAGTACAGGCAGAATGTACAGGAAGTTATCAGCTCACGTAATGGTTTTCCGGATCATCAAAATGTATAGTGCAGAGCAGTGACGTGCAGTACCTCTGGTTCCGGGTGAGGCATTCCTCCGCCTCGCCCCCAGCACACCCCGTCTCCCGCTGGCCGAAGCCCAGCCAACTGCTGGCCGAAGCCCCGTCCCCAAGCTAGTATGAAGGAGGAAGGGAGGAGACAGGGAGGAGCCTCCCTGTCCCTCACTTGCTCGTCAATGCTGAGGCATCGAGATTGATGGCCTCAGTGGGTTTTTTTTCCTTTTTTGGATTGGACAGCTTGGACCAATGGCGCTTTGCCATTGGTCCAAGCCATCCGCAGAGCTCACGCCTCTAACAAAGAGTAGAGGCGTGGCAGCTCTTTCCTCAATAGTTAGATTACACAAGCAGTGGGGAAGCCAGCTGCTGTGTAACCTAACTACCTGTCAAAAGCTGGATGCATGACAGGTTACACAGCGGGGAGGCTTTCCATGACAGGTTGCACAGCGGGGAGGCTTTCCATGACAGGTTGCACAGCGGGGAGGCTTTCCATGACAGGTTGCACAGCGGGGAGGCTTTCCATGACAGGTTGCACAGCGGGGAGGCTTTCCATGACAGGTTGCACAGCGGGGAGGCTTTCCATGACAGGTTGCACAGCGGGGAGGCTTTCCATGACAGGTTGCACAGCGGGGAGGCTTTCCATGACAGGTTGCACAGCGGGGAGGCTTTCCATGACAGGTTGCACAGCGGGGAGGCTTTCCATGACAGGTTGCACAGCGGGGAGGCTTTCCATGACAGGTTGCACAGCGGGGAGGCTTTCCATGACAGGTTGCACAGCGGGGAGGCTTTCCATGACAGGTTGCACAGCGGGGAGGCTTTCCATGACAGGTTGCACAGCGGGGAGGCTTTCCATGACAGGTTGCACAGCGGGGAGGCTTTCCATGACAGGTTGCACAGCGGGGAGGCTTTCCATGACAGGTTGCACAGCGGGGAGGCTTTCCATGACAGGTTGCACAGCGGGGAGGCTTTCCATGACAGGTTGCACAGCGGGGAGGCTTTCCATGACAGGTTGCACAGCGGGGAGGCTTTCCATGACAGGTTGCACAGCGGGGAGGCTTTCCATGACAGGTTGCACAGCGGGGAGGCTTTCCATGACAGGTTGCACAGCGGGGAGGCTTTCCATGACAGGTTGCACAGCGGGGAGGCTTTCCATGACAGGTTGCACAGCGGGGAGGCTTTCCATGACAGGTTGCACAGCGGGGAGGCTTTCCATGACAGGTTGCACAGCGGGGAGGCTTTCCATGACAGGTTGCACAGCGGGGAGGCTTTCCATGACAGGTTGCACAGCGGGGAGGCTTTCCATGACAGGTTGCACAGCGGGGAGGCTTTCCATGACAGGTTACACAGAGCAGAGCCTTTCCATGACAGGTTACACAGCGGGGAGGCTTTCCATGCCAGTTGCTTTCCATGACAGGTTACACAGAGCAGAGTCTTTCCATGACAGGTTACACAGCGGGGAGGCTTTCCATGACAGGTTACACAGAGGGGAGGCTTTCCCTGACAGGTTACACAGCGGGGAGGCTTTCCGTGACAGGTTACACAGTGGGGAGTCTTTCCATGACAGGATACACAGGGGGAGGCTTTCCATGACAGGATACACAGAGGGGAGGCTTTCCATGACAGGATACACAGGGGGGAGGCTTTCCATGACAGGCTACACAGGGGGGAGGCTTTCCATGACAGGATACACAGAGGGGAGGCTTTCCATGACAGGATACACAGAGGGGAGGCTTTCCATGACAGGTTACACAGTGGGGAGGCTTTCCATGAAAGGTTTGGGGAGACTTTCCATGACAGGATACACAGTGAGAAGGCTTTCCATGACAGGATACACAGAGGGGAGGCTTTCCATGACAGGATACACAGAGGGGAGGCTTTCCATGACAGGATACACAGAGGGGAATCTTTTCATGACATGTTGCACAGCAGGGAGGCTTTCCATGACAGGTTACACAGAGCGGAGGCTTTCCATGGCTGGAGGATTTCCCTGCTGTGCAACCTGTTAGAAGCCGATCTGAATGGAGAAAAAGCTGTCAGCTTCAGACTTGAAGCTGACAGCTTTTTCCTCCATAATACTAGGTGAGGCTCTGCCTCACCTGCCTCCCCTGACCGCACGTCCCTGGTGCAGATAAAACAAAACACTTTCAATGGTATATTTAACAGACCAAAGGGAAACAAAGAGAAGCTTACTGTTAGGGCCCATTGTTAAACCAAAAAAGACCAGCACTCCTAATATGAAACAGTTTGTATCAGCACCAAGACTACTTGACACAGTCCAGTTGGAGCTTTCGGACTATACATTGCAACTAGTTAGTGCCATCACACCTTAGAATTAACTGTCAAGGACCCACCAAATAGTGGTAGGGCAAGGAAGAGCTGCATCCTGGCAGAAAATCAGTAACAACATGTTGATGATTTATTGTTGATTCTTTATACTTTCAGGCAATCCCAACAACACCTACTGCCCGGATACCAATACAACATGTCCAGATGGTACTATATGTGCAAAAGTTTATGCTCTGACCACTGTGGGTACGTTGTTGAAAGGGATGTTGTAAAAGTGCCTAAGCAAATGTGAAGAGGAAGAATGGTCCACCTTAATAGTTTATTTCTTGGTTCTACCTAGGTAATACCAGCTTTGAAACCTATAACAGCACATGTTTACCAATCAACCAATGTGGATTACCTGGAAGTGTCAGCACTCTCAAAGGCACAGTACAGTTGGTCACTATCTGTTCAACCAACAACTGCAGTCTGCCAGATCCCGCATGTAAGTCAACATCTCAATGTTCTCTGGCCTGAGATCTTGGTCCATCTTACCTTCTAATGTTGTCTTGGGTCCATAGATAAGGCACCTTACTCATAGTAAAAGTTCACAATTTAAATTTCACGGGTTATAGGGCCTGTCAGGTTTTTATTGCAAGCTTAGGGAATTGCATGGAAGACTAACTCTCTCAATTGGTTCTGGTGACCACTGTCGTTGGGACTGAAGGAAGTGAGAGAGAATTCAAGGGTGATCTTCCAATCGGGACAGTTCTGGTGACAACTATCTAAGAGGCAATAGTTCACATTTTAAAGAGATTTCCTCTCGCTTCCTGTTGTGTCTATAGGACCGGATGTTAAATTTTCCCAAGGAACACAGGTTGAAATTGTTTTTTTAACCCTTTCTTAAGCTATAGAAAATTAAGTAAAAAATGTGATATAACTCAAACCCCCTAGGAAATGTTTCCAGTACCCTGTTGAATAAATGACCGAAGATTAAGGCAATTCTGAAGACAAAAAGGGGGTCCAACCCGGTACTAGCAAGTTGTACCTAAATAAAGTGGCCATAGAGTGTATATACTTTAACCCTTCACGACCAACGACATACAGTGTACATCGTTGGCATTGGGGGTGTTTAAACAGAGTCCTGATGGCTTTTGCCGCTGGGACTCTGTTTAAACTTGTAAAGCCGGCTGTCGGCTTTACAGTAGAAGCGATTCTGGCGGCTCAGCGGCCGCCAGTTCACTTCTATGTGCCGGTGAATGGGTGCCCCCCTGACACCCCCGCTGTGTTTCCCCGGGCTCCATTGCCCCTCCTACGGGCTCGGGACCGGCATCTCAGGTGTCGGCGGGAAGCTGGGGAGGAGATGGAAGAACCTACATTCGTTGATCCCCTCCCTGTTCTATGGGACCAGGAGAGATGTGATCTGTACTTCATTAGCTTATTTAGAGTGTAAAGGTGACACTGGGGGTCTTTTGGAATCACCTTCTAAATACACATTAAATAAAATAAATGTAAAAATAATAATAAAAACATTTTAAAATCCCACACCCGCTCGAGCACGTGTGACTTCGCGTAAACACGCGTCCGGGTGCGCCTATGTATGAAAACGGTGAACGCGCTACACATGCTGGTTAATCGCTGTGCACGCCGGAGTGAGAGCAATAATTCTAGGGCCAGTATTTTAACTGATGACCTGTAGGGGGCTTTTAAAGCGTCATCTATGGACTTTTTGGGGTACGGAATTGTGTCGCCTTTTCACGGACGCATACAATTTTTAACCTGGGCATGTTGGGTATCTATTTACTCGTTGTAACCTCATCTATAATATCTTAGTTATAAATAGGGTATGTTGTTGTGTTTTGGGGCATTTAAGTGCATTTTTCACTAAATGTTGGGGTTTGATAAGGAGTTGCGCTAATATCGTAATATTTAGCTTTCATAAAATATATAATGTTTGGGGGTTTTAAGTAATTTTCAGGCCTAAAATGTGGAATATAACATGGTTGCAAATTTTTTTTTTAAAGGCCTCAGTCATGAAGGGGTTAATCTGTATAGCATAAAGACTGGGCAGGTGGAATTGTACCAATAGGTCAGGAGTTTTCTATTGGGTATGCCATATTTGTTCAAACTGATTCTTGTTCATTGTCCCTCTTTTTGCTTAAAAGTGACGAAACCAGATCCTAATTCAACATACAACGGGGTGACATGCTCTTCCTGTGAGTCAGAAAATTCTGAATGGTGTAGCTCTAATGAAACTATGAAGTGTATTGGGAATGAGACGGTGTGTGTGGTCCATACTGCGATGCTGTCAGGTAAATCCTGTCTGTTTTTTTCTAAAGAGGTTCATAGTAACATACTCTACTGTATATCCTAAAATGCTGTAACATGCACATTCGAGGAAGAGTTAACCCCTTCTTTCACTCACTGATTATATGTACCCCAAACCACACCTACTTTGGTAAGCCCTGCCTTCACAGAGCTGGGCTATCTTCTGAAGTCTGAAAACGAGTGTTTTAGTAAGTTGAAACAGTGAATGTGAATTTTTGTCATCTTCAACTGCTTTTTTACAGATGTAATTGAACTTTTACATTTATATGGTAAAGGAGCATGGCAAGCTGGGATTTTCTGACTTGCTGCCTGGTTCATGCATAGGGAAGTTTAAATTTCTTCTGTGGTTGAATAAGCAACTGTGTGTGAGCATGTGTATATATTAGACATGTGCGATTCGTTTCGTTCCGAATCGAAATTTGGACGAATTTTCGGAAATTCGGACATTCGGATGTATCCGAATTCCGAATTACAGATATAACGAATGCAAACGAATCCGAATTTCCGTTTCCGGAATTCGTTAGCGTTAGTTCGGGCGAACGTTCGTTTCTTATTCGTTTCGTTCGTTAGAAGAAAGTGAAATTAGAGGAGAAAAACATTTCCCCCCTCAAATGGCACTTTGCTGCAAACAAATGAACGAAACGAATAAGAAACGAACACGAAACGAATGTCTGATCGGACTACCGCTAACGAATTTCGTCCGAATCCGAATTCCGAATTGACTTTCACACCCGATTCCCGAAAAACGAAATAAAACAGATCCGAATCAAAATGAAACAAATTTTTTGGCAGTGCACATGTCTAGTATGTATACATATTTGGCGATACCAGAACATATGGTGAACTCTTTAAGGACACAGTCCACTCACAGTACCTTCTGTTTAAGGGCCTGGTAGCCCACTTTTATTTAAACAGCAGTTCACACTCTTTGGATACCCTCTCACAGGGTTGTTCAGCACAGCACCCATGCACTCCTTGCAACATAACTCACATTTAGCCTCCTGGCTTGCACTTTAACCATCAACACTTCTGACCCACCGCTCCTCTCTGTAATGCTGTCCCACACTTGTACTGACGGTCCCTCAGGTGTTTGGCTCTCCCAGCCTCATCAGTTCTCTCAGCCTCCCTGGCTGTCTTCATGTGCCTCCAACACACAGACCTCCTGACTCCACTTTAACTTCTAGGGGAGTCCTCCTGACCCCTGAACACCATCCATTTATATTGCCCAGCAGGAGCTCACCTGACTCCTCTCTTACTTCTGGGGGAGCCCTCCTGACTCCTGAACACCATCTGTTCCTATTTCCCAGCAGGAGCTAATTCCCCTAGTCAGCACCTCTTCCTTAAGGTGCCCATACACTGCACGTGAAATCCCGTGATCGTACGAGAATCGTGCAGTGTATGGAAGGCGTGCGACCGTTTCTACTGTACGGTCGCACGTCTTCCATCGAACCAGCATGTTTGAAAACCCGCCGGGAATCGTACGATTCTGGGCGAGTTGGTGGCCTGCTGGTTCGACGACTGCCGAACGGGCCGGTGTGCGCACGCGCACACTGCCCATTTGCAGTCAGCGTAAGCCCGCCCCTCATTACAGTCATCGCAAGCCCACCCCTGAGTGGGCGTTTCTTGCAATGATCGAGAGTGCGATCTGCCCGTCCAAGATGGGCAGATCGTACGTTTTTTTAATCCCTTTACAACCATCGCAAGACTAAGGTCTTGCGATGGTTGTACAGTGTATGGCCACCTTTAAGGGCTGTGCATACCTGTGCAATCACTGGGTGCTGGGCACTTCTAAACTCTGGACCCAGGACTGGAGATTTCTTCCCTCCTGAATCACTTTAAGGCCCCGTTCACACATAGGCGTATTCCATATGCGTGTCTGTCGCGCAGTTTTTGTACCGCGATTTGCGGTAAAAAAGTTGCGCGATTCCGAAGGATACTTGGCTGTGTCCCAATGGAAAACGCCCTACAAAACGGCCCAAAGTAGTCCCGGGACCTTTTCAGGCGTGGGCCGTTTTGTAGGGCGTTAGGGACGGGTGGAAATACGGCAATGTGGGAACGAGACCATTGACTGCAATGCAATTTATTTTTTTGACCGTTTTGTAGAGCGTTCTTGGGGCGTAGAACGCTCTACAAAACGGTCAGGTGTGAACGAGCCCTAAGGGTATGTTCACACCAGATTCAGTGCGTTCCGGTGCAATTCTGGCTGGAACGCACTGCATCGCATTGCGGCCGGCTCACTTTTTTTGTGGGGCGGGGGGGGGCGTGGTGGGCCATTGAAGTGAATGGTGCCTTAGCCACGCCCTCTGGCCGCAATGCGATCGCCCCGCACGGGATTGCAAGGCACATTGTGCCTGCGGTCCAGTGCAATCAAAATAGTGCTTGCAGCATTTTGATCGCACCGGACCGCAGGCACAATGAGGGCAACACAGTGAGCCGGCCGCAATGCAATGCAGTGTTTTTTCCGGCCAGAATCGGACCGGAATGCACTGCATCTGGTGTGAACCTACCCTCAAACCTCCCAGTTCCCAGATCCCAAGCAGAAGCCAGAAAAACCCTTGCTTCCTGACACTTCTCAGCCATTCTGGCTGAGAGTCCTGGATAATCATAACTACACTGGGATTGCCACACAATACCACATAATATATCAAATTTGTGTCTCTCCACAGGAACTCCAATGGTATTTCGTGGCTGTGCCACTAAAACTGACTGCATCCTCTCCAATCTGTCTCACAGTGGGAATGGATCACAATTTGATTTTAAGTTTATTTGCCTTAATGGAGATTATAAAGGTATTTTGTTTTATTTTATTATACTATTTCATTGCAGATTAACAGTGATTATTCCATTACAAGCTGCAGCATCTTATAATGCTGCTTGTTTTTAATGTATTTTTTTTAGGTTATTCCTTATCATGTCAAGAGTGTCTGAGCTCCACATCCTGCACAGAAAAAAATGTCACCTGCAGTCCTGGCTATGTGTGTGGGACATCGTATCAACAGACTAACATGGGTAAGTAGTGTTTAAAGGAGAATTATGACATACAGCATTTTAAATGTACTTTTTACCGTTATTCTGCTAATAGTATTCTTTGCTTCCAGAGCGACTGCACATAAGAGATATCCTTATTTCAGAAGTCAGTTAAGAGCCACCAACAGCCCTACCCCAGTTTGAATCTTCACAGGGGGCGGCAACAATGGTTGTAACCCGCCCTCTCCTTTCTTTCAAGCTCATAATCTTCGTGTGGCCGCGCTTTCCAAATGGGCGCACACCTGCTTTCAGACCTGAGCGTGTACGTGCTCGCATGGGTCTGTTTCCATGACAACATGACGCTACACAGCGGGAAATAGTGGCGGCGGCACAGTGAGATGAGACATGCTGAAGCCTAAGCCAGAGACAGCAGTGTGGATAAGAGGCAGGGACAGAGGACAGAGGCGGGGACAGCGCTGAAGGATGGAGCTGTGGGAAAGTATTAATGAACGCGCAGCAGCTCCTTGTAGCTCTGTCCCCGCCTTCGTCCTCGCCTCCTTCCTCGCTTCTTTCCTCCGTCCCCGCCTCTCCACACTTCTACAAGCAGTTGTCAGTCAATGGGAGGGGAGGATATTGTCGGGATCGCTTCACAGCAAGGGGGTTAGCCCCGCCCACACCATGTTATAGCGAATCCTGAGCTTATGGTAGATTTTTGATTACATTGCAAAATGTACTCCTGTATCATTAGGAATCTAAAAATGCTATTAACGGTGTACCCCATAGTTCTCCTTTAAAGGTTTTCTTTAGTTCAGAATACAGAATTGTGAAGTAAAGTGCCCAGTAGCTCAGATAAATCTTTCTTCAATGTAGGGTTGAGGGGACAGTATAGAAATAGCCAATGCATTTAGTGGGCTAATGCAAATACCCATTTTATCAGGGAGGGTTTGTCCACTGTGTGTGAATGCAAAGAGCTCTTCAGAAGCTGATTTGGCTGCCAAACTAACTGCTGGAGAACCTTTACCAAGCATGGCACTTCAATTCACAATCCTGTCATTTGATACTGCAAACCAAAGAGACCTTGAACATCCTCTTGGATGTAGAAGCTGCCTCTCTAGTAGTCAGATCACCTATACTGACTCTTTCACATCCTAATTGGCCAGCCAAGCCAATAGAACAAACCTTGCAGGTCCGGAGTTTTTATTCCACTTCATAATAGACCTGGAGGCATACTCAGTGTAGTAACATCTGTCTCAGGTACACCCCATTTTCTCCTGAAGCAGGTCCAATGATTTAAATAATTGTTTCCTTCATTTACTATGTTCATTGCTGCAGAAATAACATTTTTAAAATTAATTTCTTTATTTCATTTTAAAGGTAGGTTAACATTAACCACTTCCGGGCCGCAATAAGTCTAGAGACGGCGGCCCGTTAAAGTGGTTAAAACCTATGCCTTCAACTTCAGGTTTGCCTCCATCCCTCCCAACTGGCTAACATCATGCCCCAAGTGCCAAGCCCAGTCCTCGAACCTGGAACATTTATTCTGGCTATGCCCCTCCATTACGGTGTTCTGGTCACACGTGCTTACCTACATGAACTCTTATTCTGAGAACCATAGATCCCCTGACCCAGCCTTCTGCCTCTTTCATGTCAATGGCCCCTCCTCACCGATAAACTCTAGACAGCCCTCCAGGTGGGAACAAATCTGCATACTGGCTGCCAAAAAGGCAATTCTGATGAACTGGCTATCACCTGCTTCTCCCTCACTACTAACCATGAAATAATTCCTTCACAAGCTAATGTGGCTAGATAAGCTTGATGCCCAATATAACTGCTCCTACACTGACAGATTTTTTTACCACCTGGTCACTGTATTTGACGCTGGAACTTAAGTCAGTTAAAAGAGGTGATGGTTATATTCAAAGACACGGATTGGTATCACAAATCAAAACTGACCGGCACCTTAGGCACTCTAGACATCCTTTGACACACTACTACCAAGTAGAGGTTATTTTGGCTCCGTCCTTACCCTCCTAGTCCCCTAATACTCGCTACAGGTGGCGCTAAGTGAGCTCGGTGATGATCGTGATGCCTTTTGGAATGTTAACCATTGTATTTACTGTTTATTACTTTTGTTGTCTCATGCAACTCTGCAGCTCTGCTCCTGTATCTATTGTACTACAACCTGACTTGTGTTTTCGTATTATTGGAAAACTTTCAATAAAAATTACATGCAAAAAAAAAAGTGGTTAAAACAAGAACTTGGTACCGCTTTTAACAGCAGGCGATTGCTGTTAATGTACAAGCGATCCGGCGTCTGTACAGCCGCCATATCGTTTGTACCGTGCGGAAACACCCCCCACCTTCCCCACGCCGCGGCCGCCGTTGTCTTCCCCGGGCACCGCTGTCCCCGTGCGGCGTCCGGGAGCGACTCGCCGGGTCTCCCCGCAGTGATCGGAGAGAGATTCAGCTGATCTCTCCTGCGATCACTGGACCCGGAAGTGATGTGTATTACATCTATTACATCACTTCCGGTGTCACACGTTACAGTCTCCGGCTCTTAGAGCCAGGAGATGAAGCTGGGGAAGCAGATCTCTAAAAAAAAAAAAAAAAAAAAGTGTTTATTATAAAAAATAAAATATTATATAAGAAAAATAGAAAAATGCAAAAAAAATGTTTTAAGTCCCCGCCTCCCACGCACACAAACACGCGTCAGTGCGCCTACATGCGGAAACGACAAGGGTGCTACACATGTTACATATCGCCGCGAACGTCGGAGTGAGAGCAATAATTCTTGGGCTGCCAATCACTGTTAGCACTAAACTGATGAGCGGTAAAAGCGTTTAAAATGTTCCCTATGGGAAATTTGGGGTATTGAGGTTTTTTTTGCGGCTACACAGGTGAACGCAATTTTAAGGCTTGATATGTTTGGTATCTATTTACCCGGCATGACCCCGTCTTTCATATTTTACCAAACAATTGGGTATTATATTATGTTTCTGTGCACTAAATTTTAATTTAGTTTATTTTCCTAAAAATTCTGGTTTGATAAACATTTGCGCAAAAACCATGCGACATAAAAAATTGCAACTAGCATTTTTTTATTCTACAGGGCCTCTGCTTTCAGAACATATATAATTGTTTGGGGGTCGGCTGCTGTTTTCTAGCCAAAAAATCTATATTTTATCATGTGTGCGCAAATAGTAAGAAAATGCCCCGGACAGCAAGTGGTTAAACTCAGGAGTTAAATCTTAAAAATGCATTTGAGCACCCTATTAGCAAAACTGGACCTTTTTAGTGCATAACTCGGCTGGAGAGCCTCAAATAATCTTTGAACCGGTGCAAACACTGTCCTTCCTTCTGGAGGGGGGCTACTTTTGTTCCCTGTGTGTTATAAAGTAACCACCGCTCCTAGCTCACTTCTATGATAGACTATGACTTAATTTTAGCTAATTCATTTTAGCTAAATCCAAATTAGCTAACTAAACATGAGATTGTAGTCCATCCCGGGAGTGAGCTTGGAGTGGTGGCTACTTTTCAACACACACAGGGACCATGGGGAACAAAAGTAGCCCCCTCCAGAAGGAAGGACAGTGTTAGCACATATTTAGAGCTGTTTCGAGGATCTACAGCCGAGTGATAGACAAATAAGATACATTTTTGCTAATTAATTCAATAATGATCTGCGCTTTAGGATAACAAACCTCCCCGTGTGGATTGTGCAGCTGTGCTAAAAGGTATTAACCCTTAAATATGTATCAAGCGTATGCACTGCGCATTAAAGGAGAATTATGAGGTGAGTACTTTGCACTCAGCCTCATAATCTGAGCCGACCTGTGACAATGAAACTGTCACAGGTCGGCTCAGTAGATCGGGAAGTGAGCGAACACATACCGGCGCTCGCTCACTTCTCGATCTATCCCCGCAGGTGAGCCGTGACAGGGGAGTGACTGGATTCCCCCCATTCGATCCTCCAGCGCTGACTGGCGGAACGGACGGGGGAGAGGGAAGGTAAAGCTGGCTCTGCCTCTAGATAGGCAGAGCCAGCTGTCACTCATGCAGCTGGGAGGATCCAGACATAATTGCCGGGATCCACTTCAGCTGCGGCGTCTCAGTATACGGCTAGCAGCAGCTTGCCGTATACTGAGCTTTGGGTGACGGGAGGATGCTAGTTTGTGTCCTCCCGTTACCCTAAGGAGAACTATGGGGAAAAGCCCTAACCCCATAGTTCTCCTTTAATTACCTATAACATCAAGTGTGCTGTGCTAAAAGGATGTTAACCCGAGTATGTATTAGGTGTATGCACTGCGCATCAATCACCTATACCGTCAAGTGAATATATGCAATAAATACATGTTAGCGAAACAGTCTAAACAGTGCACAAAATAGTAATCCACAGATGAAAATAAAAATAAAAAAAAAATATATATATATATATAATGAATAAATATCTAATACAAAAAAAAAAGGTGTCCGTTTAAGTCCAAGTGACAAAAGCCTCTTCAAATCCTGTTTTCTTATCACTCCCAATTACGATATTCCAGACTGTGTTGCTTACATGTATTTATTGCATATATTCACGTGATGGTATAGGTGATTGATGCGCAGTGCATACACCTAATACATATTCTAAGGCAGTAGTTCTCAACCTGTGTAACCTCAGAACCCACATTTGTCCTTGGTCATTAGGTCGCGACCCAAGTCGCACTGCAATGGAATGCATGGCATTGCAATACCGAGTGTTCGGGTGCAGGGGATTGGACTGCGAGTGGGAGGTGGGTTTGGGGTGTCATTCAAATGAATGGCAATGGAAGACACCGATTGCATGGGACTGTGTGATTACCGTACTGTAGTAGTGTGAACGGACTGACACTGACAGACACAATCTCACACACACATACACACGCCAAAAAATTAGAACGTTTTTTTCTTTTTTTAAGAGCCACCCAGTCTACCTACCTAATGAGTACTGGAGTGTATCCTCTGCCTGGGGTCCAGTAGGAGCTTCTGTGCTGTGACGGAGCTCTATCTATATGTACATTGCTTGTACAGCTCCCTTGTGTAGAGGTGCCGGGAGCCAGAATGTGACATTAGTCCAGTCCAGGCACCTCTACGGGGCACATGTGGAAGCTGTAAGCATTGCACATATGGATGGAGCTCCCTTATGGCCATACTTCCAGCCCACCCCACCTCAAGGTGACACTCGGCACCGGGCAGCATATTTTGAATGGCTGCTCGGCACGAGATCTGACAGTGCTACACTAGGGGGAGGCTGAGGGAGGCTGAGTGTCCCAGCTAAAAAAAGTGGAAGCCCTGTGGCGACCCACTGAACATGGGGTTTTAGCACAGCACACTTGATGTTATAGGTGATTTGATGCGCAGTGCATACACTTGATACATTTTTGCTAATAGTTAAGGTACTTGAATGCATTAAGATGTAACTCCTGACAGGGCCGGTGCTAGGATTCTAGTCAAGGTGGGCAAGGTGCAATTTTGCTGTATTTGTACTTGTACTTGTCAAAATGCCCCGACGTTTGCGCTATGTTTTTTTTTTTTACCACTTACCTTCGGTGCGGGAGAGCAGCGGCGAGTCAGCGCTGGTCTGGTGGGAGGAGCTCCAGGTGGGGTCATAATTTAGCTGGCCGGCAACTGCCTGAGGTGCCGCGCGTGTCGGGATCCTCAGGCAGTCGTGCACCGCACCGAAGGTAAGTGAAAAAAAAAAACCATAGCGCAAACATCGGGGCATTTTGACAAGTACAAGTACAAGTTTTTTCCGCCCTCACCCTGCAGCGCCGTAAGGCGCCCGCCTTACTTGCCTTGCGCTAGCGCCGGGCCTGACTCCTGAGTTAAGTGTCCCTTGAAATGTTACATGAGAATCTTTCATATACACCAAATGCAGTCAGCAGTGGGCAATTTGCAAACAGTAAATAGGGATCAGCTGACTTGCATTTGACACGTGCTTCAAACATATGTTATTTAATGGTATCCCATCGCACTTCAAACCAACGTATCCAGATGTGTAACTTAAGTGGGTACTAAAATGGCCAACAGATGGCACCATAAGGATAAAGGAGACAACAAGGTCACCAGCACGCCAAGGTCTACTTCATTGATCCATCTTTTATTGCATTTTAGGTAGGGATGCACAGATACTTTTCGAGTACCAGTGCAGAAACTTGGCATTTTCATGAGAACTACCAGGGTTGCAGAGGTTGCAGCTGGGACCTGGCTCTGGCACGCCACCACATGTACTCGTACTTGTATCGAGTACTGTACTTGGTATCTGTGCAACCCTACTTTTAGGTAAACATGGTGTCTCAAGTAAACGTAGCATTTCAGAACCACATGCGGGTCACATTGTTTTGCCTGAGGGAGGGACCGCATGTGGTTCCAAAACGTTGCATTTGCTTGTGACACCATGTTTATCTAAATGTCAATAAAAGACGGATTGCTGACCTCATAATTTCCTTAAAACATATGTGAAACGTGGACAAACAACACAAGCCCTTAGCAGTACAATATGAGTGTACTCCCCTGAGATCAGGAAAGATCAGAGAATTTCCCTTGAGATCAGATGGACACAGATGTAGACATGGGTTCTGTAGGTAGTGACAAAGATGGGTTCCCTAGTTTTACTGTGTTTAGTTTCAATAAGCAGCAGTCTTCTCATGTGTGCAGCCATGTATGGGGGGACGGTGGTCATGTTGCTTCAGCAGTGGTCTGGTTTCATTTTAAAGAGGAAAATATTTTCGCAACAATCTTTTATGGTTTGTGCATAATAAAGAAAGGTATGTCGGGAGAGTTACAATTAAAATGTTGATGTCTATTTAAAACAGATGGATCCATCTATACAACATTCATCCGCTCATGTGTGCCTTCCAACCAGTGTGACTTACTACCTAGCAGTATTACCGCAGCAAATGGTAACGCTACGATGTCCACGTCATGTTGTGCTTTCGACAAATGTTCTTCGACCATTCAGCCAGGTAAGATGTCCTCCACCTACATAGACACACACCAGAAAATTAGCGCTAGCAGCATGCGGTGGAGTTTGATGTCTGTGACCATCGGCCAGTCACTTTAAACAGCAAGTAGCAGAAAGCCCTAACACATGATCAATATATTTTGCCTTCCCTGGATCCTATTCCCTCCTGATCAATATGGTGATGAAATTATTAAATAAGACATTTTCATTTTCATTACATACCTTAGTTAAGACCCAGTGACATCATCACTGGGTCCTTATGTTTCTCTGTACAAAGCGGGAAGATCATGATTGGCTGAAATGGCCAGTAGGGTGCTGTACCTAGCTTCCTGAAAACAGGAAGCAGTGTTAACACCCACAAGTGATGCAAAGTCTCTATGACTGAAGGAACTGAAATCCAATAAAAGAAATAGGTGCAATGCTTACAGCTACCACATTGCTCCTCCATTAGAGAAGACTATACAAGAAAATTGAAGGGAAGTCCCAAGATCGCTTTAAACTGAATTAAGCTTCAGTCTTCTTCCTCCTATTAGTCTAGGTTTGATATCTAGGTATGGCTCCTGTGTCATGCCCAGCCTTTCACTTGAGCTAAGTATGATCACAGAAAAGGGCTTGTCATTTTCCTAAACTCTTATGAAGTGTTCTCCACAGTAGGGATAGGGTAGGTAAATGGTTTTTAGGTTATGGAGTTGAGGTTTGGGGGGGGGCAACACACAATTGCTCCTCCAGAAGAGGAGCCTGTATAAACAAGATTGAAGGGAAGACCCCCTTTCAGCTTTAAACTGAATGAAGCCTCTGTCTTCTTCCTACTATTAGTCTAGGTATGGTTCATGTTTCATGCCTGGCCTTTCACCTGAGTTAGGTATATTCACAGAAAAGGGGCTCTTTGTTTTCCTAGCCTCTTATGAAGT
This sequence comes from Nanorana parkeri, assembly GCF_000935625.1. Taxonomy (NCBI): domain Eukaryota; kingdom Metazoa; phylum Chordata; class Amphibia; order Anura; family Dicroglossidae; genus Nanorana; species Nanorana parkeri. The sequence continues at coordinate 163,506 of NW_017307553.1, read as the reverse complement.
GTTCTCCACAGTAGAGGTGGGGTAAGTAAATGGTTTTCAGGCTAGAGAGTTGAGGGTAGGGGTTAACAAACAATTGCACCTCCACAAGAGGAGCTTGTACAACAAAATTGAAGGGAAGGCCTGAGTTCGGCTATAAACTGAATGAAGATTCAGTCTTCTTCCTACTATTTTTCTAGATTTGATGATTTGATATCTAGGTATGGTTCCTGTTTCATGCCAGGGCTTTCACTTGAGCTAAGTATAATCACAGAAAAGGGGCTCTTCATTTTCCTAGACTGCTATAGACTCCCATGAAGTGCTCTCCACGTTAGGGATGGGGTAAGTAAATGGTTTTCAGGATAGAAATTGGTGGTGGGCAACACAATTATCACATTGAGGTTTGAGGGAATAAAGCTCGTTCCCATAAACTTCCTACATTGAAGTACTGAGTTAATAAAGATATCTGCAATGTTAACAATCAATGTGACCATGTCATTATACTTTGGTGGCCTTGATATTATTGCAGCACTGCCCCTGTAAAAGCTGAGATATTCTTCCTAATGCTAATCCCTCTTTCTTTTTCTTTTTATAAGTACAACCTTCCATAGCAGAGCTCAATGGAATGACCTGTCCCTCCTGCCAGTCGATTTACTCCAAATGGTGTTACAACACACAAACTGTCCAGTGCAGAGGAAAAGATACTACGTGTGTTCTACATTCTACCACCATAGACGGTTTGTCATTTCATACATTGAATCTCAATTGATTTATTCTAACGCAATAATCTGTACGTGGATTGCATCAAGGGCCATTCCTGCCAACATGACCCATTCCCAAAGGTGCAAAATACTCCACTCCTGAACTTATCTAAGCAAACTCTTTTAAATTGTCTGTTTTGGTATTAGGTGATTATAATTACACAGGCTAAGAGTAGCCCGGGAGTGGAGTATTCGTTGTGGGTCATTGAGTTGAAGAGTCTCAGTGCACTAATCCATAGAAACCGAGCAGAATTTATTACTTCACTGATCTGACTCTAATACACTGGAATGCAGTTTGCAGGTCATCATTGCAGGGGCAAATGATGGGAAAACAGGAATTCTTGGATTGTGCATTGTGCAGGTATCAGGGAGATAGTTTTAGTTTTGATAGAGTGGTAAAAGGTTTGAAGGCTCAGTTATTTATCGGCTCCTTTTCTGTAATGGGAAGACTTCCATTACAGGAACCTGAAACCAGAACAGACATTTAATGCAAACGCCAACAATATGTAAATAATGACCACCTCTTAGAGATAGCGAGGCAGAAAAAAGAGGTTATACTCCAACCAGTATTGATAATAATTAGCCGATTGGCTTACTTTATTGGTATATAGAAAAAGATTTTAAAGGAGAACTATGGGGTCAGGGCTTTTCCCCGTAGTTCTCCTAAGGGTAACGGGAGGACACAAACTAGCGTCCTCCCGTCACCCAAAGCTCAGTATACCGCAAGCTACAGCTCACTATATACTGAGACGCCGCAGCCGAAACGGATCCCGACAATTACCGTATTTTTCACTCCATACGACGCACTTTTTTTCCCCCAAAAGGAGGGGGAAAATGTGCCTACGTCTTATGGAGCGAAAACCTATCGCCCGATGTCCGGGACATGCAGTTTCGGGCGCCGGGCGAGTAGTTTCTTTTTGTACATTCAGCCCTGCTCCTGACAAGCAGAGCTGAATGTACGATGGGAGCCGCTGCTCGTTTAATACAAGTGATCTAATTAAATCACTTGTATTAAATCGAGCGGCGGCGGCGATCGTGTCCGCCCCCCGCCGTGGTTTTCACGGTCCCCCATAGGAGCTCACCATAGAGCCCCTTGAGCAGACGAAGAACGTTGTTCTTCGTCTGCTCTGTTTGATTACTGAGACCGTGGCGCTGTAATCACAGCGCCACCTGTCTCAGCGGTCACTAACTGCAGCTTCTGTGACAGAATTTCTGTCACAGAATCCCTGCGCCCTATCCTCCGTAGCGTCTTTTGGACCGTAAAATACGGTATGTCTGGATCCACCCAGCTGCGTGAGTGACAGCTGGCTCTGCACATCTAGAGCCAGCTGTACCCGCCCCCTCCCCTGTCCGTTCCGCCAGTCAGCGCTGGAGGATCGGACAGGGGAGGGGGAATCCAGTTCCTCCCCTGTCACGGATCTCTGCAGTGACAGGATCGAGAAGTGAGCGAGCGCCGGTATGTGTTCGCTCACCTCCCGATCTACTGAGCAGACCTGTGACAGTTTCATTATCACAGGTCGGCTAGAACTACGAGGTGAGTGAAAATCACTCACCTCATAGTTCTCCTTTTAGGTATAGAAAAAGTACAAACACAGCACCATCGTCAACACATCACTGATTAAAACATAGGAACAACACCGTGACTTAGATCCCTATATTGATTTCACTAATTGCCACCGCTAATAGTAGTATCCAAATCTACGAGTGATATCCATTCCGTTGGTATAAGTGCATGTGTGAAAATTAAAGCAATAAATTGCTGATTGATAGCCAAGGGATTTTGGACAAAAGCAGGACTGACTTTCTCCTTTACAAGTCCCCAAGGCTTTAGCTTGTAAGAATCGGCTTTTCACTCTCATAGCATTGTAGACGCTATTTATATGTCAGATTTCATGTAGGAACAAACATGATAGTGACAGTTCAGACTGGACCAGAAAACAATTAGCGTAAACAGGTTCGGGACTTGTAAAGGAGAAAGTCAGTCCTGCTTTTGTCCAAAATCCCTTGGCTATCAATCAGCAATTTATTGCTTTAATTTTCACACATGCACTTATACCAACGGAATGGATATTACTAGTGGATTTAGATACTACTATTAGCGGTGGCAATTAGTGAAACCAATATAGTGGTCTAAGTCACAGTGTTGTTCCTATGTTTTTGATGTGTTTGTGATGTGCTGACAACGTTGCCAATTTTTATTAGAGAGTTTCTGTCACGAAGATTTTAGGTATAGAAAAAGTACAAACACAGCACGTACTTTTTCTATACCTAAAATCTTTTTCTATATATCAATAAAGTAAGCCAATCGGCTAATTATTATCAGTACTGGTTGGAGTATAACCTCTTTTTTAATGAGGTGGTCATTATTTACATATATGCATTTAGGTTATCAATTGTTTGAATCGATGTGTATTTCTATACACCATAGTGGTAGCGTTTATTCATTATTAAACTCCAACAATATTATTATACAGGATTTATATAGCGCCAACAATTTGCTCAGCGCTTTACAAAACAGTGGAGACAGTACAGTTACAATACAATTTACAATACAATACAGTTTCAGAACAATAGGGTTGGGAGGGCCCTGCTCGTGAGAGCCTACAATCTAGTAGGAGGGGCAGGTGATACAAAAGATAATAGTTGTTTGGACTGAGTTATCGGAGGAAGTAGAAGGCAGTTATGGTGAGGTAACCATAACCGAGCAGAATTTATGACTTCACTGATCTGACTCTAATACACTGGAATGGTGGTGGGCACAGTTTGCAGGCCAACATTGCAGGGGAAAATGATGCAAAACAGGAATGGTGAGGTAACAATATACCTAACAAGTCGACCGGAGTCCAATATATCAACAGCTAATACATGTAAACTGTAAACATTATTGTCAGACAAAACATACCGATACAGTTCATGTGTGATTACTGTGCCTAGCAAATAGTTCACATAATTCATAATCAGCAAAAATCAAATTACTGTATAATAATGTATATAATATAATGAGAAGGCAGCATGGGAGTGTAAAGCCAGAAATCAGAAACACACACAGTACACACGGTGACGGACTGAACCGTCACTGGGGCTGCTGGAGGAGCTAGCCTCCTTCCTACTGACTATGGACCAGAACTATGGAGATCCCCCTCAGACCATTCTACTAGGATACATGTGGAATGGATATACTGTATGTCTCCCCCGACATTACACACACACATCACTCTGTTCAAAAGGCAGCAGGCTGGCTGGGGGAGTGGCCATTGTTTGCCATAATGGGATTAAGTTCCTCTCTAATTAAGGACATTCATCCCAAAGAGTGTCTGGGCTTACAAGACTTCTAATGCGGCACCTAGCTGTCTGGGGGAGGGGACACACTGCACCTAATCTGATCCTGTCAGGTATAAACTCTGTGTGCTTCCTTCAATAAAGCAGATCTTGTTTTCCACCTCAACATTGGTGTCGTCTAATGATTGAGTGGTTAGTGTTCTGTCCTAATATATTGGTTCTGTCCTAGCAGGCTGGCTGGGGGAGTGGCCATTGTTTGCCATAATGGGATTAAGTTCCTCTCTAATTAAGGACATTCATCCCAAAGAGTGTCTGGGCTTACAAGACTTCTAATGCGGCACCTAGCTGTCTGGGGGAGGGGACACACTGCACCTAATCTGATCCTGTCAGGTATAAACTCTGTGTGCTTCCTTCAATAAAGCAGATCTTGTTTTCCACCTCAACATTGGTGTCGTCTAATGATTGAGTGGTTAGTGTTCTGTCCTAATATATTGGTTCTGTCCAATAATTAGGCAGGTTTGGGCTGAGGACACTGGGATTCGGGGTCCAGCGGAGAGGAAGCTGTTTTCTGACGGAGGTACCCAGTCGGGGTACCAGGCGGTCCGTCACACACACTACTACTTTGTAAAGCCATTCCGCGCTTCATGATACCGTATCAGAATGTTATAAAGATATAATACCAGAGGCACTTTACAGATTGGGTGTACGGTAAATTGATCATGTGGAACCAAACATATCTTTTGTTTATTTTTAACAGGCAACTCATTATCCATTCAAGGCTGTTCCCAACCAGGTGCCTGCAACAACCAAACATACAGTGTCAGTGGGAAAAGTATTGTCTATCAGAGTATCTGCTATTGTGGAGGTAATTATCAGAGTCTTATCAATTCCTTAGCACACATGTTTTAATATATAATTATTAAATACATTCACTGCTTATGTTTTAATTATAAGCTGACAAATAAAAAAAAAAATTTAAAAAATGCATAAATAATATACCATTTTTTTAAATATTGTAGTGTATCCTACAATTATAGTATAAAACACACTGCCATCTTCGGGCTACAGTGGCATCTTCAGGCAAAAGCTAATTTTTTGTGAATGAATATTCAGACTGCATGTGATAATTATGTTATGGCTGGAGCCACTTTGACTGGATATTGCTCATCGATGCGGCCCAGACCAGACAGCCTTGTCTGACTGGTAGTAGCCATGCACAGTTTTGGTTGCCAACTTTCAAAGAGAGTATGTAGATCAATATTTCCTTGCACCAGGCATCAAGCTGCATCATAATTTGCAGATTGCATGCAGGAAGGGGTTAGTGAGGTTAATGTGACATTAAAGTCAGTCCCCCCCCCTCATGCTGGTGGAAGAACTTACCTTAAATGATGCCTCTTAATGCGATCATCCTCTTCTTTCCAGTAGTTTTCAGGAGTCCCTCCAGCACTGGTGCCGATCTCTGCTCCAGCGCTGACTGCTATCTCTTCCTGTCCCACATAGTCTGTGCGGGTTCATGCTGCTGGGCTGCGCGCATTGACTTACCCTGTGTCTCTCCTCGTCTCCCGGGTGAAGATTTGTACAGCGCTTGCGCCCGTCCCATGATCCTTTGCGGCCGCCCGAGAATCTTCAGATCTTTAGACGGGAACGGGATTGTGTGGCGGAGACACAGATAAGTTGAACTCCTTCGTGGCGGGAGACTTACACTGTACGTCCCGCCACAAAGTGCTCAAATGACTGGCCACGTACACTGTACGTGATCAGTTATTTGCAGATCTGTAAGGCTGGTAACGGCTGATTCTTAGCGGTTACCATTCATTAATGGATGGGTCAGTATTGAGGCATTCATTAATGAAATAGTTAAGCTTTTGTAAAAGCTTCTTTCTTTCATTAATGAAAGAATGAAGCCGTTACATACAAATACCGGATCACGAAATAGCGATCCTGTATTTGACAGGTAAAATAGCAGAGAGGTAGCAGAGTGACTCACCTCTCTGCTATTCGTTTTGACTCCATAGACTGGCCCAAAGCTTACAAAGCTGTGTGATATATTTCAGGCACAATGTTACAATGTATCTCTGTGCCTGAAATGTATCACTTCTGATTAGGGTTGCACAGATACCAAGTACAGTATTCGGTACAAGTACGAGTACATGTACCGATACTTTTGAGCTCCAAGACTACACTAGAGAAAAATTCAAAAATTAGGAGGCAGCTGTCATGTGTAAGGAGCACACGGAGCTCCTGGGATTTGTACATCTCTGTTTTAATGTATTATTTTGTTTTTATAAATATAAATAAAGGGATGCACAGATACCAGTTTTGCGAGTACGAGTACTGGTACTTGCCGAGTACTTACAAGTACGAGTACTGATACATTTTTGTTTATTGTCATGTGACAGTTTTTCTAAAACAATACAGACTAATGATTTCAGGACAGTGGTGGAGCACCAGAGCCAGGTCCCAGCTGCAACCGCTGCAACCCTGATAGTTCTCATGAAAATGCCAAGTATCTGCACTGGTACTCGAAAAGTATCTGTGCAACCCTACTTCTGATCATCTGGGCATGATCAGAAACCTAGTGAGATCTGATTCGGACATGCTGTCAGGATAAGTCTCTAAGGTTATTTAGCTGTTCCTAAGTGTTGAGCAGCCTATAACCAAAAATGTAAAAAGTTAACTTATCGAACAGTCAAAGTGACTGCTTGATATAAATTGACATTTATAAAAATTATTTCTAAAAAATAATAATAATCAAAACTTGTGAAAAAAAGTGTTTTCTTTATGTTTTTTTCCTCATTTTTCAAATATTTTATTCGAACTGAGTGAGGTGTTAGGTACACATGTTTGATATAATTATATAGCCCTCTCTGTCCTCTAAAAATCAATATATAATATGTGTAGGTACACTTAGTAAGAAAGTATATTACTGACGTGGAAGAATCACACAGCAAAAATGTAAAAAAGTGTGTCAGTCATTTACGAACAGAAACTGAAAAAAGCTCAGTCATGAAGGGGTTAAACCTTTTTGGTGACTTTTTTGTATTTTTATGTTTTTGCATTTATCTACTGCTTGCTAGCTAACAGATATATGGAAAAACACACAAGGGTTTAAGGAAACCTGTACTCAGCATAATATCAAATTGAAAGACTTGCAGTGAGAGAGAAAAACACTGCAACAATAAAATGATTGTTATGCAGGAGGTAGCGCTTGCATATCACTGAAAGAAGTGTATGGTTTTTGTCACTAACAGGAGGCAGAAGCAGGGGCGTAACTAGAAATCACCGGGCCCCATAGCAAAATTTTGTATGGGGCCCTGTGATTTCTAGATAAGTCCACCTGATAACCCAAACAGCCCACCTGAGGATAACCCTGCAGAGCCCACCATATACCCTATGGTGGGCTCTGCAGGGTCTCAGGTGGGCGGTCTCGCCCTCTTACCTATCTGCACGATCCTCTGTCCGCCTCCTGGCACCTTCTCCTCCACGATCGCTTGTGTGCCCCGCCTCCTCCGTCACTGGGCCCCACCTCCTCGATTGCCGGGCCCACCTCCCCCATCGCTAACACCCGCCTCCTCAATCGCTGGGCCCCGCCTCCTCTATCACTGCCGACGACGGGCCCAGCCACCTCCTCCAAAGATGCTGGTTGTCACCGACTCGGCGTGTTTCCCCTCACAGCCGCCAGTGACAGCCAGCAGCCTGAAATGCCATAGCGACCCAGGCGGCCTGCACGGCATCAGGGGGATGTCCTAGCCGGGCCCCCCTGTGCCCTGGGTCACTATGGTGATTGTTACGCCACTGGGCAGAAGGTTGTCACCAAGGTGCAGGCTCTATAGTGTCTGCCCAGAGCCACTGATAGTACGGATGTTGCTCTGCAGATAGCACTAGTGTGCAACCTTTAGGACTGCCTAGTGTAACAAGGACACTCCACTGTAGGCAGGAGGTGCAAGTAAAATGCAGTTTTATTAGGGCAAACACCAAACATCTCGTTCCATCCACAGGGTAGTCCTCCCCTGTTGCACAAGACAGTTTCTAGCATCAACATAAAGGACAGTCTATTAGTTTCGCTCTGTAGCTTTTCACAGCTCCAAGAAACTTACACTGCTCACCCCACGTGAGCCCTCACTCTGCTCTCTCAGCAGTATGTCCCACAGGTCCCTTGGGTCACCGACCTCTCCCAGCCTTCCCTGGCTGTTCCACGTGTCCAGCACACACCTGAGTCTGCTGTGCTCAGTGCCTCCTGCACCCACACAACTCCAACACAACTCTGAGCACTGGGCTGGCTTCCTAATGAGGCTGCTCTCAGCCACTTGATCAGCCCAAGCTGGTCATTGGTAAAACCTGGCCCCAGGACCCCAGTATCTCATCCCACCCAGAGCTCTAAGAAATCTCCAGAGCTCCAGATCCCAGCTACAATTAGGAAAACCGGGAAGAACCTGAAAAGCCAGGCTCTTCCTTATAACATGGTTCACATTGTGGACCCGCTCAGCCACTTTGGCTAAGAGTCCTGAGGGCCAAAGTTGCCATACTACACTGCAGCATTGCCATGCACTGCCACACTAGATAGTGACAGTTCAGACTGGACCAGAAAACAATTAGCAGAAACATGTTCGGGGCTGGCAAGCACATTTCAAGAACATGTAACAAGTCGGGATAACAGAGTCATGGCCAGAGGCAACTGGAAATGGCAGATTTCCAGAGATTAGCTGAGAACTTTCACAGACAGATGCAGAACACAAACCAATTTGTGAACAAGAAACATTCATAACTAGCTATTAGTAGTTAGTCACATTCAACTGGACCTGTTCTGTGATGAAGATGTTTTGTAGCTTCTAGAAGCCACTTCTTCAGCTCTAATGAGTGTCAGGAAGATATCCCCAACATTTACATCCACACAGGTAGCACAGAGACCTTCATCCAATCACCATAAAAGGTGTCAAAGTAGATCCTGATTGTCCAAGAACAGGATGGGAGATGTAAAAGCTCACACCTTGAGGGCCCGTTCACTGCATTGTTCCCGCCCTCTGCTGGTGGACCTGGTGGGGAACTGCAAAAGAGGGCGGGTACAATGCTAGTTTATAGAAATAGCCAATAGTAATGTCCCAATGCTTTTCAATGGGAAAAATCTGCTTCCAAGCGGTCGTGCAGGGGCACAAGATGTACGGAGCTCCAGCGACCGGACTGTGCCAAGGAGCCACGATCAACGGGCATCCTCTTGTAGCCCACAGGCTCCTCTATCCAACGAGCCCTAGGGCTATGCGCTGGGACCTACCACCGCGGAGCAGCACGCTTTCCTGCGGAACCGATTTCATGCTACAGCTCCAAGCAGAGAGGGGACTTGACTTTGACCCACTGTTGCTCCCCGGGTAAAGGGGCTAGGGACACGCAATTTGGGGTGGAAATAGGGAAGACCTGGGGCTACCTATGTGCCAAGTTGTGCCAAATCGGCTAACCGCTCCCATTTACCACTTTTTTTTTTTTTTTATATTCTGACATCGATCGTGTCAGAATAAAGAAAAAAAAAGGACACAGCATTGTTTCTCTCCTTGGCGGCCGGGAGCCGGAGACTCCCGGGGCGCCAGGGAGATAGCTGTTTGGGGATCAGTGTCCCTGGTTAGCAGGTAACCAGGGACGCTGATCTCACTGCAAGTGGCCGGAGCCAGCCATAAGATCATGGCTGGCTCCGCCCAGCTGTCAGAAGCAGGGCCGCTCGGCCAGCTTCGGATCTCAGCACTGCTCAGCCGAGCCGATGCATATGCATTCGGCTCGGTTGAGCCGCTCGGGCATGATCGGGAGCTGTACGGGCTATTGTGAATAGCCCGTACAGCACCCCTTCGGTTCTACTGAACCGAAGGGGTCCTGGGGCCGAAGCTAGCCGAACGATCGGCCGAAGCTACGGCCAGATCCTTCGGCAGCTTCGTGAATAGACCCTATAGTGTGTTCCAGCCCGATTGTGGCCGGAACGCACTGGATGGCATTGCAGCCTGCTCACTATGTTGTGGGGCAGGAACAGTTGGGGGGCTCCACGGGAACGCAAGGCACATCAATGGCTGCGGTCCGGGCCGGTTCGGTAAGAATAAATGCTGCAAGTGCTATTTTTTCTGACTGGACCGTACCGCAGGCATTGATGTGCCTTGCGTTCCTGTGCAGCCGATCGCATTCCGGACGGAGGGTGTGGCTGCAGTGCCATTCACTTCAACGCACCGCCCCCACTTAAACTGGCCGCAATACGATCCAGTGCGTTACTGCCGCAATCGGGCCGGAACGTGCTGAGGATGGTGTGAACGAGCCTGAGCCATGTAAATCCAAGGATTGATACCTATGCAGACTTATTGCCACCAAGGCTGGGATGATTTAACTAGACCAGGGTAGTTCCACAGCTTTTGCAACTTTCACTGAGCAAGTCCAGCTGAATGTGACTATACAATATGCAAACAGAGCCAGCCCTATTGGGATGCACCACAGCCTACAGAATTGATAGTAACCACAAAGTATGTAAAGATAGAGTTTTAAAGTAATGGTGCTAATGATCGTAGTATCAATTAAAATGACATTTTATTGTGCTAGTCTCCACTTCTTCAAGATGTGACAGTTAATCTTTTTGCCTGAAGTTAGAAGTCTTCTTTCTTGGAGTCTATTAAACCTCATTTATCAACAACATTACACTAGCTTGATAAAAATGGTGCAAATATATTCCGTGCGTGTTTTCATCTGCACTTGTTAAACCTCATTTATCAACAACATTACACTAGCTCGATAAATCTGGTCCAAATATTTTACGTGCAAGTTCAAACACTCGCAAGTGCTTTGATCAATTCCCACCAGAAGGATGTTTGAATACCGCTGGATGACTGAAAAAGGTGCACAGCTGCAGGGTGGTCATTCCACGGCATATGTCATTGGCAACAATAGACATATCCATGCACACCTATATTTACAAAACTGTACAGAGAAACCCATCGTATTTCCTTATATGTAATACAGTACAAAGTACTTTTAAAGTGACTATAGTTGACATATAACCACAGCTGTTACTTGTATTCTTTCTCAAACATTTATACAATTTTATTTAATCCCCAGGCAATGCTAGCAACACCTATTGCCCAGAAACGAACGTTACCTGCCCTAAAGGTACTATATGTACAACTGTCCATGCCCTAACAACGATGGGTAAGTTGGAGAAACACCTAAAGCATTAATTGTGCTAATAACAGGTCCACTTTTAAAAACCAACACCTCTTGATTCTGACATTTCACACAGGTGATGCCAGCTTTGAAAGAAGAACCAGCAAATGTTTACCTATATACCAATGTGGAGTTGCTGGCAGCACCACCTTTCTCAAAGGCACAATGAAACTGGTGACTGAATGTTCCACCAACAACTGCCACCAGAAAGAGGCTCAATGTAAGTGATCAGCTGGAGATACTGTCATACATGGTAGTCTGAGGCTCTGCTTGAAAAGCACTTGGACTTTTTTGTGTAAGAAAATATGCAATGACCGCACCATATTTTCTGTGATGAAATATAACATGTGTCTATGCAGAGGTTCACAAATTTTGAGACAGGAACCCAAATGCATCCTACTAGTTTTTGAAGGCCACCATGTTCACCCAAATCTAATATTGCAGTTTTGCCGCAAAAAGACAAGATGAACTGGCTACCAACTTCTTTTATCTTTCAATGGTTATAGTGATGAGATACTCCCAAATGAATAACCAGTTGAGTATGACACAGCCATTGATAAGATAAATAGGGTGACATGGTCCAACAGTAGGTTCCTTATAATTGGGGGGAAAAAATATTTAATAGACCATGATTGGGGAGCTGAGAACTGAAAAGGTGTACTATTATCTCGTAGGAGTGGGCCAATCCACAGGCTACTGCAGGGAAGTCAGAAAAGGTACGTCCTGAAAATTTTTAAAAAAGTGATGATTCAGTCCATGGATGGCCACCAAGAAAAAAACATTTTAGATTTGGGTGTAGCTGGTCTTTAATTATAGCAAGTTCTGTTGGGAATTACCTCTTTTATTAATACCAGAACTATTATATATTAGCCATTTGGAGTCCATAACGGCACACTGGCACATGGTAGCCCAACATAACATTGGGTTAGGCTGTCTAGGGACAAAGGAAATAAATTGTATAGCAAAATGAATGCAGAAGGTTTACGGAAAAAAATGCAAGCATTTGTTGGATTATGATTTTTTTTTTTAGATGTTTGCATTTTTAATTTTTTGATTTGGCCAATAAATGCCCCCCCCCCCCCAACCCCCTGTTTGCATCATTGGCTTATACTTATGCTATTTTGGACCGTTTATCTGTGGTGTTAGTGATACAGATATCTATTACTAAGGACTTAAAAGCAGTGGCGTCATCAGGCTGGGTGTCCTCCCATGCGGCCGCCAGGTGTCACCCGGTGCACACATTATGTTACATGTGACATGTGCACTTCACTGGTGATGGACTCCAGCAAAGAGAAAGAGCGGAGGGGACATTCATCTGGTGGGATAGTTTACACTTCCAGGTCCCCTCCTCTCTCATGCAGCTGTCGGGCTCTCAGACCATGACCAAGAGCCCAACGTTTCAGAGGGGGTGACATCAAAATGACTGTCAGTCATTCATTAATTTTGGTTTAACCCCCTTTGATGGTGTCACCCAGTGTGGGCAGCAGCACCCCCCCCCCCAGCACCCCCCGTGACAGCTCTGCTTGTAAGAGTCCATAATCTTAAAATGTACCCCCCAAACCTCCCTTCCCTGGATCATGTCGCAGGCACCCATCATTCATTTTATATGTTCCTGTGTTCAAAAACAACTTCTATTACTCCCTATGATGTCAACCTCAGGTCAACTTCTTGCAGAGGTAGCTGCTGGGAGCCCAGTTCCTATTATTGTAGCCCCATCCCCAAAACTACATCTCCCAAAAGCACTTTCCCTATAATCAACATGTGATCGGGCTCTTCAGAGCCAAGGCAGCCGCATTGGTTTGCTATGAAAGAAATCAATGAATGCATGCGGAGTTGGATAGAGAAGGGGAGGGAATAGGTAGAGATCTGCAGCTCAGCAGACAGGCAGGGTCAGATTTACCATTAGGCAGAGAAGGCACTCCTTAGAGGGGTGCCATGTAGGTACCTTCTCTGACTTAGTCCCGGTGTTGTGTCAAGATACAACAGCAGCAATAGCAAGGAGTGTGCATTCGGCCCAAAATGCAACCTCCTGTTCCAAGACCAGCGGCGCCTACAGGAACCCCCGGCTTCCACAAATGCAGGGGAAGCACCTCCAAGCTGCGTAAGGCTGCCTGTAAAATGCTTGTCTGATGCAGGCATTTAGGGCAGCTCTATGCGACATTGAGGTCCTTCTCTGCATGTGTGAGAGACAGCAGGTCCTACAGCAGGTCACGGTGCTGGCTCAGCCCAAACAGATTTCCTTTCATGCCTTCAGGCACCAAAAATGGAAATCTGGCCCTGCAGACCGGGCTGACAAATTTGGGATTTTCAGTACAGGAAAATCACTGTTATACTCTGGAAATGTTCACGTATTGCGGAGATATACTAAATATATATATTTTTTGTATATCTGCATGTATATATTTTGCCCAGACATGCATTTTAAAGAGAACTGGTCACCAGATCATCTCTTAAAAAACATCTTCCTATAAGATCCCCACAAAATTGCTAGCAAATTTAAATACTGCAAGTACTGTAGGCATTTATAATTGATTTTTTTGTGCTTTTATCTGTATTTTTTTTTTAAGTTGGTAGCAAGGTCTCTTTAATTGATCATTAATGCAAAAATGGTCTAATAAACAAATTGAACACTCGTGTCTTCTTTTTCCTTAAAGTTGCTGATAAGGATTTAACTCCCAATGGACGGACATGTCAAAATTGCATGGCAGCAGACGCCGACTGTCACACTACCGAAAGAATGCAATGTACAGGAAGCGAGGAGTGGTGTTTCTACCAAACTTCAGATCTATCAGGTAGAGTGAACCAAACACTATGGGGGCATATTTATAAAGCCGCAAATGTGTAATTCACCAAGCATTCATTACAGGTGAATCAATTACTGTCATTTAAACACATGCAGCAGGAAGATAGGTATTCTGACTCCGATCGTTGTGATAGCGAAATATATCCCTTGCTGAGACCTCTATGCCTGGCCTGTATAAGCAGATATACTCACTGCGGACAATCCTCGTCAGATAGCTGAACTCGTCAATACCGATTCATTCAAAAGAGGTGTTTATTCTTTACATCAGGATTACAGCAGATGATAGGAACAGCAGTTGAACGGTTATAGTATTGTGCGGTCAGAAAATGATGCCTTTCCTACGTACTGTGCAGATTACACGTGTGTCCTTGTTACATGTGGCTTTCAACTGTGCCCATGACACAGGAAGTACTGCACACAGGAAGAAGGAAGGGGCGTACACTAGGGGGAAATACATCGTCACATGAGGAATAATTACAGAAAAACATGTTTGTTACAACAAAAGGCCACTAGATGGCAGCATAGGATAACACATGGATTTAACTATGAGAAAATATATAGGCAAACACACTATGTAAAACTTCTATCTATACTAACTTCTACAACATATTCTATGCCCCATTGGGGCGGCACAATAGGCCTGGAGTGACTGTTTGGTGTTTGTCACATTCACTGCTTTAGAGATGCATTTCATTGTATCTTAATAATTCTAAAGCAAGAATGTTCGGCTCCGGATTTCGGGGTCACCCTACTGGTTTTGACAAACAAAAGGTCATTTTACATAACTGCACCTTATTTCAGTGTAACATAGTAACATAGTAGGTAAGGTGGAATAAAGACACAGGTCCATCTAGTCCACATGTGTGAAACTCAAGGCCCAGGGGCTGAATCCGGCCCACCAGGCCATTTCCTAGACTTCTACTTTCAGATCTAGGTATTAAGTTATTACTAAAACCAGTGATAATCGAATGCAGAGGCAATTATGATAAAGATTAGATACATTTATATAGTCTTACAGGCCCTTTGAGGGAAACCATAATATTGATGCAGCCCTCGATTAAATTGAGTTTGACACCCCTGATCTAGTCCATCAGTGACCACTGTTTGTTTAATGAATCCTTTTATAATTGTGTCCTCAATGGCAGGAGTTGGACCGACTTACCCTGACTTGATGGCTAAACTCCACCAACTGCCATATCCCTGTACAATGAGAACACCTTTTATGAACCGCTAAGACAGTGGAATAGTAGTTGGCAGGGCTTAGTAGTAGCCATGTCAGAGGACATCAAGCCCCTGCAATGAAGTGAAACTAAGTCCGAAGCTACGGCCAGATCCTTCAGCAGCTTCGTGAATAGACCCCTAAATCACAGGGGCATAGAGGAATCTTTTCTGATAAAACAAATAATATAAATCATCTGAGGGAAGCACAGTGGCTTTGTGGTTAGCATTTCTGCCTTGCAGCACTGGGGTTCCCCAATTAAAATTCCATCCAGGGCACTGTCAGCAAGGAGTTTGCATGTCCTCCGTGTGCTTGCATTTCCTCCAACTACTCCAGTTTCCTGCCATACTCCAAAGACATGTTGGAAGGTTAATTGGCTCCGGTCTAAATTGGCCCTGTATGCATGTGAGCAGTGACGTAACTATCACCATAGGGATCCAGGCGGCCGCTATGGGGCCCGGGGCACAGTGGGCCCCGGCCAGATGCCGTGCGAGCCGCCTGGGTCGCTATGGCATCCTCTGCTGCTGGCTTTCACTGGCGCCTGAGGACGAACATGCCGCTGTTCAGATCGCTGACAGTAATCTGTGCAGCGGCGCGTTCCTCTCCACGGAGTCAATGAGAGCCAGCAGCAGCGTTGGAGCCCGTGGTCGGCAGCAGGGGAGGAGGCAGGGCGAGGTGACGAAGAAGGAGGCCCCGTAGGGCCCATCAGCGACCGTGGACGAAGAGAAGGCGGACAGGTAAGGAGTGCGACCTGCCCACCTGAGGGTGACCCTGCAGAGCCCACCACAGAGAGTATATGGTGGGCTCTGCAGGTTCACCCTCAGGTGGGATCTCGAGTGGGCTCTGCAAGGGGTATAACTAGAAATCACGGGGCCCCATACAAAATTTTGCTTTGGGGCCCTGTGATTTCTAGTTACGCCCCTGCATGTGAGGTAGGGACCTTAGATTGTAAGCTCCTTGGAGGCAGGGACTTATGGGAGTGGGCAGTATGTAAAGTGCTACGTAAATTGTCGGCACCATATAAAGAACTGTAATTAATAAATATTGTGATGTCTGAGGCAGCGCTTCCTCTTCAAAGCTTATAATGGAACACAGGCTCACGTTACAGTTGGCAATTCACAACGCTTTACTGATTTAATGGATGCCTTTTTGTGATTTTTCCCAACAGGAGAGACATCAGCTAAGACCGCCATCCGAGGCTGCAGCTCGAAAAACATCTGCGATCTCGGCACCGAGTCTTACAACTCCCTCGGGATTCAAGCCGATGTGAAATACTTTTGCTCTAGTGGGAGCAAACATTTTCTCACAAGCTTCTCCTTCTTGATTGTTTTATGTACTTTGTTCCTGAAGTATTAGCTTTACATTTATTTCAAATAAGGATGTGATTGACACAACGGTACAAAAGACATCAATGATTAGTGTGCTGCTTTTATCTGGACCAGAACTGGAAATATATTGCTCTTAGAAGAACCCCAAAAAATGTGCTGCCCATCAGAACTCAATGGAATAAAAGACAGACTATTTCTCATCTTCTGGGGACCTCAAAAATGCATGCGTGACCCTGGTTTGCGACTATGCCCTTGGAATTAAAGTTATAAGGGATGAATGTATTTATTTGTGAATATGATTTAACTTGCAGTTGTAAAGAAAAACTATGGCAGGTCCTGTCTTAGAAGATACGGCACAGCGGGGAGGGAAACCGGTATTGTTGTTCTGACGCAATTGGGAAACCAAAAACAAGGAACCTTCAAAGAATGCTTCAATCAAACGACCAAACTTTTCACAACAATTAATAGAAAGACAGTTAATTTATTAACCTATACCCTAACCCTGTGCACACGCATCATGAAAAATATTACTGTTGTTCTGTGTCAACCAACCAACTGATCTACAAGTGATCTACAACCAATGGAATAAGTATGCCGGCTACGTCAGCCTTTGTGTCTCCCTCAGGATCTTTCCATTATAAATGAAGACTTCATTCCTTTTTCTGGCTTTTTCCTTTTATTTTTTTCAAGGTGTTACTTTCATACATTTTTATTAGTATCATGACATAGAAAGTGCAAAGCATGAAAACACATATCGCTATTTTGATACATGAGAGGCATGTGGTGTAGTGTTACAGTGTACAGATGTCTATAAAATACAAATGATTATTGTCAAGGCATTCTGTTGGTGATAATTTAACATCAATTCTGTATACTAGAAAACATGGGAAGGGGGTTAGCCAGGGAAAAGGGAAGGACAGAAAAAAAAAAACAACAACCAGGTTTGGTAATATGTAGAAGTAACAGTTTTCTCCATTAAAACAAGTCATGCTGAAGCCAAAAGCTTTGCCTTGGGGTGTTGGAGGCATGAATCCAGGGCTATCCCTTTAATTAGGCAACCGGAGCTTTTTGACTCGTGTCATGCCTCATTTGGTTACATCGGCCCGAGTGGCATGTTGTGCACGGATCCCCTACTGATTGGAGCAGATGGGAGCCCATGTGAAAGGGGCCTTATGCTTAATTGGAATGGGCAATAAATGCCAACAGTGGTAAGAATCCAACATATTCCTGGGGCGGGGATCACAGGCTCCACGGCTGTCTGACGCTGTTCACGTGTAATCACACAGGAAGTGATTGCCTGTGTGATTACATGCCTCATCTGGAGTATGCGGTACAGTTTTGGTCACCAGTCCACAGAAAAGATGTCCTTGAGCTGGAAAGAGTGCAGCGGAGGGCAACCAAACTAATTATGGGAATGGAGGGCCAGAGCTTTGAGACACGGCTACTAAATTTAAACATGTTCACGTTGGAAGTAAGGAGATTAAGGGGGACATGATTTTCATGTACAAGATGATCAATGGTGATAGCAACATTAGCAACAAACTCTTTACGATCAACTCCGCAACAAAGACTAGAGGCCACCACCTAAAATTGGTGGAAAACAAATTCCAGCACAAGGGGCGAAGGGGGTTCTTTACAGTTAGAGCGGGTAGGGTCTGGAACTCGTTGCCACAGGCAGTGATTTCAGCCAAAAGTGTGGAATCGTTCAAGAAGCTTTTGGACGATTTCCTGAGAGACAGTAATATACAGGGGTACAGGTACTCTTAAGAATGAGATGATACATGGACCTATACATACACACACATCAGCAATAGGTTGGACTTGATGGACTTAGGTCTTTCTTCAACCTCAAATACTATGTAACTATGTAATGTTAGCTGGAGGGCCACCATTTCACACTCCGCCTCAGGCAGCAAAAAGGCGAGGAACACCCGTGCGTGCATCCCATTCATAATGGATTTTCTTTTAAAGCATTCCGTTTGTAAGCTACCAATCTTCCATAAAAACATTGTGTGTAAACTCTATGAATTACTTCAGGGAAGCTGGGGGCATTTACAGATTTCTAGGGGCTAATTATGATTACTATAGCAGCTAATGGGAAACGAACCACTGTGGTTCTGTAATTGGTTGGATATATGTCTATCCCTATGCTTAGCAGGGCTAAATGGGGTGAAGAGGTGGTAGGGATGCTGATTTATGTCAGCTAATATTTCAATAATTGAGTACAAAATTGTTTCCTTTATTATCACTTGATGATCCTACAAGTAACACACTTCCTGTCCTAGGTGACATAAGAGAAGTTCATTGTTAGGGTTTACATACCATTTAATGATAGTGTTCTGTTTATTGTATTGAGTTGGACTGAATTTGATGCCACCCCCAGGAACCCTTCTTTGAAAATATAAAAAAAAATACAAAGCCAACCAAACCGAAAACCGAAGAGATGGACCACAACTGTAAGATGGAGCCAGTGGCGTAACAATCACCATAGCGACCCAGGTGGCCGCAATGGGGCCCGGGGCACAGTGGGGCCCGGCCAGATGCCGTGCGGGGCACCTGGGTCGCTATGGGATCCTCTGCTGGTGGCTTTCACTGGCGGCTGAAGACGAACATGCCGCTGTTCAGATCACTGACAGTAATCTGTGCAGCAGCGCGTTCCTCTCCACAGAGTCAATGAGAGCCAGCAGCGGCAGTGGAGGAGGAGGCAGGGTCCGTGGTCGGCAGCAGGGGAGGAGGCGGGCCCGGTGACGAAGAAGGAGGCGGACCCAGTGATGGAGGAGGAGGCGGGGCCCATCAGCGACCGAGGAGGCGGACAGTTAAGGAGTGCGACCAGCCCACCTGAAGGTGACCCTGCAGAGCCCACCATATAGAGTCTACGGTGGGCTCTGCAGGGTCACCCTCAGGTGGGATCTCGAGTGGGCTCTGCAAGGGGTATAACTAGAAATCATGGGGCCCATACAAAATTTTGCTATGGGGCCCTGTGATTTCTAGTTACGCCCCTGGATGGAGCTATAAAGTATAGTTGGAAACATCCGTATGACCTGGCCCAGAGTTTCTTTGCAACACTTACAATGGCTGCACAGGAAACCTAAAGGACCACCAATGTGAAAAACAATGTATTCTGCTAGTTGTATGTTAAATATATGTAATGATAGTGTTCCTAAAGTGCCCCAGGAGCTGCTAATCCTGGACCACTGGCAGTATGCAAATTTTGGCCTGCTGAAAAGTTGCCCCCAATTAGTCCCCCTAGGATGCTGCAGTTTTGCATTGCCATTGCTTGCTACCAAGCTTGATAGAGTTTGTATGTCAAGCCATTGTTTGCCTGGTGTCTGTGAAGGTTCTCATTCATCCAGGTCATGGTATATCTGTAAAAAATAAATCAAGGTAACTGGAAATGCTGTATTTGTCTTGAAGACGTTTCGCTCGTCATCTGACCAGCTTTCTCAATTCAGAATGATTCAAAATTCTCAATTTAGAAAGCCAGTGAGATGACCAGCAAAACAACTTCAAGAAAAAGTTGCCTTGATTTATTTTTTTACAGATATATAGTGTTTGCCCGCGTTTCTTCCGGCTGCTTTATGTCCTCCAACTTATTTGGCCTTATTGGGTGACCAACTGTCACGTATGGCCGAGAGGGTACAGGGACGCGGGAAGGGCCGCGGCGCACAGGCTATCGCCGTCCTTCACTTGTCCTCGGAGATCCTCCAGCGCACAGGCCGCACACAAATAACGCCCACACACAAATAAACTAATCTAAGCTGCCACCACTAGAGGGAGACTCACTCAATTCAACCTGGCTGGACGTATATGGTGTGTATGACTGCAATAAGGATATTAGAATGTACAGAATGCTCCTTTGAGGGTCGGAACTGATAAGAATGTTTCCATGTTCCGTGTGGAAACATTATCAGTGCCATATAAATGAGTAAGAATGGAACTGATAAGTTTATCTATTATAGGTTGCTATTTATAATCTAATCATAATATAGTGTAAAGTCTATATTTCCTTTTCCATTACAGTAAACATGAGTCAAGATAATCATATCTGGAGAATAATTTTAATACAGTATAAAAAAAGATTGGTATCCTGTAGTCTGTGACCCTATTGGGAAGATTTGCTCTTACTTCCTGCGGCACCATGAAAAGATATTAGGGGTAGCGTGGTCACATAAACATAAAGGTACAGACAACAATAAAAGCTCTAACCCTTTACCATTCAACAAAAAAAGTGTTTTGTTTTTTTATTATTATTATCTGACCCTTGAATGGGCACAGACCATAAAAACTCATGGGGAGTTGATCAAAGAGTCCAAAACAGTTCATATTAAGTTGAATAGTCATCGCATTTCGGAGACTCTGACACTCCCCCTTTATCAGGGCTTGGATACTGTATGAAGTGTGAGGACCCAATAGGGAGAATAATAGATGGTTATAATTATTATTAGGATTTTTAAGGCTGCAACAGTTTGTGCGTAGATTAACAATATAAGGACAATACAATTCAAAACAAGATGCATGTCCCTGTTATATAGTAGCAAAGCCCTGATGAAGGTGGAGTATCTGAGAGTCCAAAACCTGGTGGATGTTCAACTTCATCTTAATAAGGACTGATTACAATTGTTTTTTTTAAATTGCTGGTGTGGTGCTCCTATTGTGTACTTCACCTTTATACCTTCACTATGGATCCGCCAGAGAGCATCCTTATCAGAGCTAGCAAGCGCCATGCATTGAACTGCCTCATTTACAAGATATCAATAGCTAAAAATCCAGTGCCTCGTATTTGTATATTTTAGCAACAAAAACCCAAAGGCTTTAAGTCAACTCAACTAAACAAAATGAGAAAAAAAAAGTTTGGGGTAATAGTGAACTTCAGCTGCGTGAACTCAACAAATGACCTCACCACGTAGTGAGACATTATAATATTGATCGATTGTAATGCAGATTATGATTACACTTCCTGGAAAACTTCTCAGGTTACATGTGCATTGTAAGACTCCAGCATTGCTTTTCCATTGCCTTGCCAAAGTCCAAGAGATAAAGGCCCGGGGTGCACCTATTCTATCTGCAATATGCTGATTGTTATTCATTCTTCTCCGTTGTAAAGTAGGATTGTAATATCTTTCAGTGGATCCATAGCTCAACCTCACCATATTCTTCTGCGTGTCCGCCATGACCTCAGGAGGTGCTGCAGGATCGGAAATCCTTACAATGCAAGCACCTAAACCAGAGAATAACCAATAATAGACCTATAGTCCTGAGGGAGCCAGGCAGATTTTGCCTTGCCAGAATTTTATTATTTCATTTTTTTTTACATATATAATATACCAAAGCATTAAAGCAGAAAAAAAAGCATCAAAATGTGTGTGTTGTCCTTTTAAAATGTAAGACATTCAACATTGGACATTTTTTTCCCTTTATTATCTGAGGAATCTCAAATAATAACAGAATACACAAGAAAAAAAAAAGAAAAAGCCAAATTTGTATGTAAATGTTTTGCCTTTTTTTATAGAATTTATTTTATTTATTTATTTTCATCACAACTTGCATGGTCATGATTGCGCATGATGTGATACCAAAATCACCACCAAAAACAGATGACCTTTTTCTTGTTGTTTTCACTTTTTTTGTTGTCTTTAGTTGTTATTGGAGATGTTATAGAAATAAAAAAATAAGGCAGCCGAGTGAGTAACTGAGCTGAAGTGAAGTGAGCCCAACGACGTTCGGCTATTCACTTCAGCCGTACATCGGCTAAAATCAGCCGTACATTGGCTGCCTTCGGTCTCCATGCTCTTGTGTGGCTGAGCCGAAGTGCAGAAGGAGTTCGACTCAGCCGATCCAACATATGGATCAGCTGAGCAAAAGCTCCGGCAGCTCACTCGCTGCATTCGCCCCTTTTCTCATAGGAGCTGAAAGGCAGTGAACAGCAGAATGCCGCCGACCTCTGAGGTATCGAGCAGAGTAGAAAAAAAGCGGAAAGAATGAAAAAAAAGTTGAAAAATTATTTTAAAAATAGGAAAAAATAGGAAAGTTAAATAAAAAAAAATATTTTAAAGAAATGAAAAAAAATTACAATTATTTTTAAAAAACGACGCATGCCGACCCTACCGCGCGCGACAAACTCCTAAAGCATCTGACAGATGCCAGCAAAAGCAAAACAATTGCGCGGAGCTAGCTCCACCCAACTGTCTACTATTGGCCGGCACCTGCCAAAGTCTTCTAGCAGGCCTCAGCCAATGAATAACAACTGGGCTGAGCCGTCCCCAGGTAATTTGGGTGTCACTACGGCTCAGCCGAGCCCAAGCATATGTGTTCGGCTCGGCTGAGCCGCTCGGCTGCTGTACGGGTTATTGCGAATAGCACGTACAGCAACCCTTCGTTTCAACTAAACCGAAGGGTAGAGGCGGCCGAAGCAATACAAAGGATCAGCCGGAGCTACAGCTGGATCTTTTTGCTCTTTAGTGAATAACCTCCTTAGTGTTTCTTTTTAAATAGTTTTATTTCCCCCTTATTTATCTTTACTGGTTTTGTCTGAGCCTAAAACTTTGTCTGTGTCATCTGGTGAAGGGGGACTTCTGGTGGCTGAAAACTGCTGCCTGTCAACTGCCTATGAAGTCTCATATGTGACATCAGGCACTTGACATGTCAATCATCTGTAAAATGCTAAGAATGAGGACTGTTTTTGGTATAATATAACAACAGCCACACTCCAAGGACATGCAGGTAGGTTAATTGGCCCTTATCTAAAATTGGCCCTAGTGTGCTTGTATGTAGGCATGCAAGAAAAGGCCCTTAGATTGTAAGCTCCTCGAGGGTAGGGACTGATGTGAATGTCCAGTTTGTAAAGCGCTGCATAAATTGTTGGCACTATATAAATACCTGTAATAATAAATAAATAATTATCCTTGGCTCCCCAATGGAAAAACCAGCAGAAGACCCTGAAAAGCTTTCAGTAGGGGTGACGGTGAGTGGTGGATGGATATTGTGTCACTGAAGGAGGGTACACCGAAGGGTGAGTGTGCCATAAATGAACAATAGCCAGCCCACCAAAATAATGTTAAAATTTCAGGCTTTTTTTTAAATCCTGGAAACAAAGGGCAGCATTTGTGAGCATAGGCATAAAGGTGCCCATACACCTGCCGAATATCGTACGATAACCGCGGGTAATCCGGCGATCGTACGATAATGGGCAAATCAATCAGATTTTCAGCGGGTTGGTAGCGTGCTTGGAAGACGAAAGCCGTACGAGCCGGTGTGCACAAGCGCACACTGACCCCTCGGCATTGCAATCATCAGCAAGCCCCCCCCCGCTGAGGGAGGTAAGATCGCAAGTACGATCTACCTGTCCAAGATGGGCAGGTCGTACGAAATTTTAATGACCTTACAACCATCGCACAACGAAAGTCGTGCGATGGTTGTAAGGTGTATGGGCAGCTTTACAATCGGCTAATAAATCACTGCTGTGTCATATTTATTATATTAAAGGGGTTCTAAAGCCTCCATTTTTCTTGCCTATATCTACTGCTGGCAAGCAGTAGATATAGGCAAAAAGTAAAAAAAAAAAAAAACCCCGCTTTTACAGCGGTTTAAACTTACCTCGTTATCGCTGCGTGCTCCCCTGCTGAGAATCTGGAACTGCTTGTGCGGCCAGTCCTTAGGGTAACGGGAGGACACAAACTAGCGTCCTCCCGTCACCCTAGGCTCCATATACTGAGACGCCGCAGCCGAAGCGGATCCTGGACAATTGTGCCGGGATCCGCCCAGCTGCGTGACTGACAGCTGGCTCTGCATATCTGTACCCTCCCCCGTCCGTTCCACCAGTCAGCGCTGGCGGAATCGGAGCGGGGAGGGGGGAATCCCGCCCCTCCTCTGTCACGGCAGAGAGCCGTGACAGGTTCGAGAGGTGAGCGAACGGCGGCATGTGTTCGCTCACCTCCCGATCTACTGAGCCGACCTGTGACAGTATTATTGTCACAGGTCGGCTAGAACTATGAGGTGAGTGAAAAGCACTCACCTCATAGTTCTCCTTTAAGCGACATCCTTTAGGTAAGTGCTAACATTAACATGGGGGGGGAGGGAAAACTTCAATGTCACTTTAATCAGAGAGATAAAAGAAAAATCAGATGCATTTGCTAAAACAAGAATTCAGTATTTTTGCTGCTGCTCGACATATCCCGTTCTCTCTTTTTTTTTTTTTCTTTTGTAATGTTTTAAAATAATAAAAATAAAAGTTTAAACAGATACTTTTGAGAAGAAGAAATATATGTTTTGACGTTTTTTTTATATATTACATTTTCTAACAATTTTAAATAACACAAAGTTGAATCCTTTACACCATGTGCTTTATTATACCTCTCACCCCGCCTCCTCTTTATCTGATGGTCTGTTTGCTGCCTGTAACCCGGCTGCAATAAATACAGGATGGCCCACACAGTGTTTACCTTGGACTTCAACATCCTTACATACAGTGCACCTGTCAAATCTACATAGCAGTATTTGAGGTTGAAAAAAGACACGGGTCCATCAAGTCCAACCTATAGAGTGCATTCAAAATGAAGCTTTTGGGAATCCTGCTTGTGCTCTCCGCTTTGACTTTACAAGGTAAGCCTTACATATAATTAGAATGTCACAGATCTCTGTATTTTTTTTTTTTTTACATAACCGGTATAAACACAAACTCAAATAGAAATAGATTCTATGAAGCCAAACTCTTTTCCAGTTCTCAGTGTATGTAAGGAATTCATAATATTAAGTGTCATTATATACAATTATGCAAACATTGGTGTGGAAAACAAATCACTAAACGTAACATTTTCGCTTGTATTATGTTGATGTCGCCGTCTACGCATATACACCTATTTTTAGATTGTAAGCCCTCATGGGCAGGGCCCTCCTTACCATCTTGTCTTGAATTGTATTGTGATTGTAATGTCTTCCTTATATTGTAAAGCACTGCACAAACTATTGGCGCTATATAAATCCTGTATAATAATAATAATACACCGGTAGCCCTCGATTTACGCCAGGGTTAGGTTCCAGAAGGAATGGTTGCAAATAGAAACCAATGTAAATTGAAACCTAGCATATAATGTAAGTCAATGGGAAGTGAGGGAGTTAGGTTACAGGCTTCCTTTACAAATGACGTGACACATAGAACACTATAGTTGAAGCTTTGAAATGAATGGTGTCAATGCTCCAAGGGTACCCCTGTGCTCCTAGCGTGGCTCTATGTGCCTCCATATCTCCAAATTAACTTCTATGTGCCCTATCTCCAAGTGTGTTAGATAGAAAAAAAAACTGCGTTAGGAATCAAATAACACTCTAAGAGCAGCTGTGCTTAATAGGCGAGTACACCCAAAATAGGAAAAAAGAAAATAGCACTGCGCTTCACAAACTCAAAAAATATATATCTAAACTGTGAGAAAAATGTAATACATTGTGAAATTGTCACATAGTGATAAAACAATTTTGTGTTATTCACAACACCTGTGTTGCTCAATGCCTATGTTAAGGTCCCCACACACCTTGCGATAATCCTACGATAATCGCGGGAAATCCTGCGATCGTTCGATTATGGTAAGGTGTGTGTAAGCCGTGCGACCTCTACAACTGTAAGGCCACACGACTTTAAACTTACGAACATGTTCGAAAACCCGCCGAGCATCGTACGATGTTCGGCGGGTGTGTAGCATGTTCGTAAGATGAAAGCCGGACGGGCCGGTGTGCGCAAGCGCACACTGCCCGTTCGGCATTGCAGTCATCGGAAGCCCGCCCCTCAGGGGGCGTGGCTTGCGATCATCGCAAGCACAATCTGCCTGTCCAAGATGGGCAGACCGTACGTTTTTTTAAGTACCTTACAACCATCGCAAGACAAAAGTCTTGCGATGGTTGTAAGGTGTGTGCCCAGCCTTAATGATAGTTCAGAAAAAAAACTCTTGGTCTAATGGTCTGGACTAAGCCTAGAGTCCAGTGCGTTACTAAGCCCAGAGTCCAGTGCGTTACTAAGCCCAGAGTCCAGTGCGTTACTAAGCCCAGAGTCCAGTGCATTATTAAACCCACATATACCTATATACATGCTATGCATAGCATAAAGATAAAAAAGGATATATGGAGTGTTATCTTCATTTTAGATGTCAAAACGGTTTTGTGGCTCCCAGTGTTTTCTTTCCTGTGGGAAACGGGTCCAAATGGCTCTTTGAGTGTTCAAGGTTGCTGACCCCTGGTCTAGACACTATAAACCATAAAAAACATAGAAAAAAATAAATAAAAATAAATTGTGAATACCAAAAAACATATACTTGTGCTAGTACATCTCATAGAATGTGTACATATAGAAAATCCGGTATTAAATCTCGCAAGTGATGTACAACTCCCACTTAATCTACATATCCATATGTGAAATCCATTACTTCTTGATACAATAAAGTCCTTGTATGTGAGGATATATCTTCCAACTTTATCATCTACACCACGTCCGTGAATGCATAAACCATTAGTGAATCAGCGCTCTCCACCGTGCTCAAAGATAAGATCCGGGCAAGGTGGATGGGGATAGGCACATATAAGGTTTGTTAATGGAATGTTATTTTTGGGATTTATTATTTAGGTTTATATGAAGAGTAGGAACACAAGTTTATAGGGAGGGAGGAGGGTAGATTAGAGGATTAAAGTAAGTAACACAAATAATTGGAGTATTGTATATAAGACATCTTAGTTGAACACACGAAGAGTGTACACATAAGAAGAGTGGAGTATATCTATATCAAGAGGAGGTGGACGGGGAGACATAGACACAGAGTTTAGATGAGGGGAAGGGAATAACACAAGAGGTGTATAAATGCTGACTTCTTCCCGATCCTCCAGAGGAAGATATGAATGGTGGGAACGAACGAGAGAAGAATGTGGAGGTAGATTTGGTAGAAATTGTATGTGAAAGATAGATGTATGAATATTTTTGTCCTGTTTAAAAAAAAAATTTGCAGTATGTAAATTGTATTGTATTTAAGTATAAATATAATAATAATAAA
The DNA here is from genome assembly GCF_000935625.1 of Nanorana parkeri. NCBI lineage: Eukaryota > Metazoa > Chordata > Amphibia > Anura > Dicroglossidae > Nanorana > Nanorana parkeri. Next base: position 135,934 of record NW_017307553.1, on the reverse strand, counting down.
AAATATATTAAACAAACAACAACAACAAAAGATAAGATCTGGCCGCACTCACCGACTCCTATTGCTCACCATATTTCAGATGAACAATTAGCGCTTTGTTGATATATATAGAACCAAATCCTCTCCTTTGTTTTTGATCCGACAATACACTGTAAATTGGGGTAGATTCCTCCCAACTCTGGCTTATCTTTCTAAAACCGTATAAAACTATTCCTCCATCTTCCACCTTCTCTTGTGCTCAGAGAGAGAAATAATGCTTCCCATAGAGTAGTATGTCAGAATACATTTATTTAAAATGATTAAAATGCACTTACAATTAAAATAAGGAAATTGCACATGGATTGTGTCCAATGGAGTTCCTGTCTCTATGATTGTAATGCTCGCGTAGATCCGCCTACTTGATGCATTTCGTCACTATTGACTTCCTCTGAGGCGACGGTCTGCATACCTATACGTAGCATGGAATAAGATGACCAATACAGACTAAGATGACCAGCATGGACTAAAATGACCAGCATGGACTAAGATGACCAGCATGGACTAAAATGACCAGTATGGACTAAGAGGACCAGTATGGACTAAGATGACCAGCATGGACTAAGATGACCAGTATGGACTAAGATGACCAGTATGGACTAATATGACCAGTATGGACTAAAATGACTAGTACAGACTAAAATGACCAGTACGGACTAAAATGACCAGTACGGACTAAAATGACCAGTACGGACTAAGAGGACCAGTATGGACTAAAATGACCAGTACAGACTAAGATGACCCCTACGGAATAAGATGACCAGTATAGACTAAAATGACCAGTATGGACTAAGAGGGCCACTACAAACTAAGAGGATCAATATGGACTAAAATGACCCCCCAAAAAACCCCATAAAATTAATTAAGGTAAGTTTTAATTAGAGAACCGCATCCAAACAGATCCGAACTGAAAAAACTAAAAATTTGGATCAATCTGAACCGAAAACGAATTAATGATAATTAAAAAATAATGAACCAAATCGAATATCGGATCTGAAATCCGATAAAAAATCATTCTAAACGATCCAAACGAAACAGATTTTTTTTTGTGCCCTCACTTGTCTATCTCCAATGTATAGTACGGTGGGAATTTATCAAAACTGGCGCAGTTGTCCATAGCAACCAATCAGCTTCTCTCTTCAGTTTGTTCAGTGAAGATTTGAAAATGAGAGAGAGAAGCTGATTGGTTGCCGTGCACAGCTGCTCCAGTTTTGGCAAATTCCCCTCTGTGTCTTTTGGTTGTATATTTAGTGGTTTGCCGGGAGATCATCACTTTTTGCGTTTTTATTTTACAGGTTATTCAATCGTATGCAAAAGCTGCTGGCACTATGGCACAGAACCCTGTACCCAGCCACTCAAGTCATGCCCAAATGATCAAATTTGCATTGCTGCCTTCACTGTAGTTGTAGTGGGTAAGTCTGTCATTGGATTACGCTTCATATTGTTTTGTCCTTAGGGATGAGCCGAACACCCCCGTGTCCGGTTCGTATTCGAACATTCGAACCGCCGAAATGTTCTAGTACAAACTCAAACTCAATGCAAGTGTATGGGGGTTGAATGTTCGACCCCCATACAGCTGCCGGTACATGTGGCTGCAGCGGCCTGTGTCCCTTCAAATCCCTGCTGTTCGCCCCGTCTGTGTTGGCGGAGGCAGCGGGGACACAGACCTCTGCATTGCTCCGCTGCCCCCGTACCTCTGCTGCTGTCTTCCCCTGGTCCGTCGGCTTCTCCGTTCCCCCGTCCGGCCGGCGGCACATCTGCCCCGCCCCCCTGCCTCCTCTTCATTGCAGGCTGGGAGCCATACCCAGCCTGCTATTGGATATTGTAAAATGCAATAGCCAATAGCAAGCTGGCTATTGCACCCGCCCACTGCCTGCTGTCAATCGGACCTGATAGAGAACTTTCTCCTTCAGGCCCCTCCTCCGCTGAGCCCTGATTGGGCCCTGTCAGGTGCAAGACGTTAACAAATTAGAGCTTCAGTGGGCATTTTGTATTATGGAATGTCCGCGGTCGAACAAACCGCGAACATCCCATAAAGTTTGGCGAGCTTTGTACATTGTACATAGGGTTGCCACCTTTTCTTCAAGTGAAATCCGAACACTCTAGCAATGCAGAGACCTTTTTTGGGGAGAATGAGTTGTGACTTATTCATTTATAAATAGTGCCGCCCATTCATATGTAAATATCACGGTAGAGACTATTTTTAGAGACTATTTTTGCCTGTTGGGTTTCTGCTGCCATGAAACCCGGACACAGCATTCAAAACCTGGACTGTCCGGGTGAATCCTGGACAGGTGGCATCCCTACTTGTACAAAACAAGCGGCGGCTTCACCCGCTCTACATTTAGCCCTGCTTGCCCACAGCAGAGATAAATGTAGAAAACAACTACCCGCCTGGTGCCAGGAACTGCATGTCCCGGGCATCGAGAGATAGGAATTCCACACCCCTGCTGCCGGGCCTTGGTTGGCCTTTTGGGAAATCCGGCCCTGATTGGAGCCCCTATGTGTTTAGTACATAGGGCCGGTGAAATCACCGTAGATTGCTTATAACTGCCAGTCATGTACAGTGCAGCTCAAAGCAGAAGCAAAGCATTGCATGCAGGGAAGTCTAAAATGAACATGTAGATTTTTTTTTTCTGCATGCTCTACTTAAACCCTCAATAGCTACAAAAGAAATAAATATACTTTGTGTGCTCCAATTGCCTTTGCCAATCCAGATATTGCCACGTATAAGTAGCGGTGAGATCATCGCTGTGCTGTACATAGCCTGTGCAGAGAGCAGAGCTGTCGGAGGGACCCAGCAGACTCCACCCACTATAGGAAACTACAGGAGGGGGGCAGAGACAAGACCAGTCACCCTGCACAAGGAGAGGGAGAACCAGTGACCAGTCTTTATTATAGGAGGGGTGGAGACAAGACCAGTCACCCCGCACAAGGAGAGAGAGCAGCAGTGACCACTCTATTAGAGGAGGGGGAGGAGACAAGACCAATCATACTGCACAAGGAGAGGGAGAACCAGTGACCAGTCTTTATTATAGGAGGGGCGGAGACAAGACCAGTCAACCTGCACAAGGAGAGGGAGAAGCAGTGACCAGTCTTTATTATAGGAGGGGCGGAGAGAAGACCAGTCAACCTGCACAAGGACAGAGAGAAGCAGTGACCAGTCTTTATTATAGGAGGCGTGGAGACAAGACCAGTCATCCTGCACAAGGAGAGAGAGAAGCAGTGACCAGTCTTTATTACAGGAGGGGGTGGAGAGCAGACCAGTCAACCTGCACAAGGAGAGGGAGAAGCAGTGACCAGTCTTTATTACAGGAGGGGGTGGAGAGCAGACCAGTCAACCTGCACAAGGAGAGGGAGAAGCAGTGACCAGTCTTTATTACAGGAGGGGGTGGAGAGCAGACCAGTCAACCTGCACAAGGAGAGGGAGAAGCAGTGACCAGTCTTTATTACAGGAGGGGGTGGAGAGCAGACCAGTCAACCTGCACAAGGAGAGGGAGAAGCAGTGACCAGTCTTTATTACAGAAGGGGGCGGAGAGCAGACCAGTCACCCTGCACAAGGAGAGGGAGAAGCAGTGACCAGTCTTTATTACAGGAGGGGGTGGAGAGCAGACCAGTCACCCTGCACAAGGAGAGGGAGAAGCAGTGACCAGTCTTTATTACAGAAGGGGGTGGAGAGCAGACCAGTCACCCTGCACAAGGAGAGAGAGCAGGAGTAATCGGTCTGTATTACAAGAAGCTCCAAGTCTCACACGGGATTACTGCTCAGATCTGGAGGAAATACACTAAGCTCACCAAGATTTAAGGAAGAATACACATGACTCCGGTATGAGGACAATATTCACTTTTCCTGTTCAGCTTTAACTATAAATAAAATAAAAAAAAGCTTAAAAACCCTTTAATTAGGTTTTAATTGGAAGGCTTTAAATACATCATTTTACACTGCTAGTTACTCCATGATGGGAACCTAAAACCCAATCTCACATTCTCCATGATGTCAGTCTGCTCTCCAATGTAGTGATCTTGCTTTACATATGGCTGATATCTACTAAGGTGTGCTACTGTGTCTTCTATAATATGCAGGAACTACAACGGTACCCGAATTTTCCGTCTCATGCGGACCAGTGAGTGATTGTAACGTCACTGGAAGCGTGACCTTCATCTATGGAAGATTCCGTACTGGAACTTCATGCTGCTCCACTGATAACTGCACTCCACCCATACCGCAATGTAAGTACATATGGAGCCCTTTGCTGCACTCTGATTGTTACATATATATATACACTAAGTGGCCAGATTATTATGACCACCCCATCAGTACTTCGTTGGGCTCCCTCGTGACTCCACGAGATGATGAAAGGTGATGCGAGGAATCTGTTGCCCTTCTGTTGTCTTGTACCAGTCTTGCCCCTCCCCTGTTCTGCCCTATCGAGCCCAGCCTCCTTCTCCGTCGTCGGGCCCTCCTCCTTCTCCGTCACCGGGCCCCGCCTCCTCCTCTGCTGCCGACCACGGGCACCGCCTCCACTGCCGGGTCCAGCCTGCCTGCTCCAGAAGAACGCGCTGCTGCACAGATCACTGTCAGTGGATGTGAACAGCAGCGCATTCTCCTCACAGCCTCCAGTGAAAGCCACCAGCATAAGATGCCATAGCGATCCAGGAGGCCTGCACAGCATTGTGCCGGGCCCCCCTGTGCCCCGGGCCCCATAGCGGCCACCTGGGTCTGCCAATTTAAAAAGATTGAAAATGGCTTATGAAATGACATTAACATATTAAGGAATACGTGAGATATTCTTGGCTGGGTTTACATTTATTTGAAGTTTCCCATACAATATTGTTCAGGTGCTTATCACCATTTTCTATTCCTCAGTGCCAGCGGAGACAACGAGGAAGAACGGGCTCACATGTCGGACCTGCTCATCAGACAAATCCGACTACTGTTATACTGGGGATACAATGGAGTGCACTGGGGAGGAGACCAAATGTGGACGTATGGCTAGAAAACTTAGTGGTAAGTTGTCGGTGAATCTGGATAGTTCCTGAGTTTTTAGCATGCTGTATGTAGGGATCAAAGGTATCAAGACCCACCGGCCAGATGACCATTCAGAACTGTTGGGGTATAGGGCAAATATAGCCTAATACTATAGGCAGGGGCGTATCTGCCGCGAGGCTCCATGGCCTTGTTCACACCAAATGCAGACCAGATCCAGTCAGGTTTCTGCACACGCAGTGTAGTTGGTTGTGCCGTGTTTTAGACGCGTTTTGATGCGTTTAGGGCCGGTTTGGGTAAAAAAAAAAAAAAATGTAAAGTTTAACATGGGCTTTCAGGCACTTGCATGCGTTTTTGATGCGTGTTTGCGTTTTAGATGCATTTTTGATGCGTTCCAGACCAGATCCAGAGCAGGTAAAATAGGGCTTGCCGCATTTTTTTCATCCGGTCTGGATCTGGTCTGGATCCGCATGCTGCGATGTGAACTGGAGGTCAAAATACCATAGGAATACATTGGACGCAGTTTTGATCCGGTCTGCACCTGCTCTGGTCCGGATCTGCTCCGCGCTTGGTGTGAACAAGGCCTTAGGCTTGTTGGCCATCATCAGTGCAGTGTATGGAAACAATGACTTCTATGGAGTAGGGCTTGGGCTTAGGGTTGCCACCTGTCCAGGATTCACCCAGACAGTCCGGGTTTTGAATGCTGTGTTCGGGTTTCATGGCAGGAGAAACCCAGACACAAGATGTCAGGCAGACAGGGGCAACCAAAATTAAGATAGGGGCTACTGGGCCCCCCACTGAAAATAGTCTCAACTGTGATATTTACATAAGAGAAGTATTCCTCATTACAGAACTGTAGACAGGGCCATGCAAATCATTCCTTTAGCCCAATAAGCCAGATGACCATTCAGAACTGCTGGAGTATGGGGCAAATGTAGCCTTATAGGGGCATTTATTCCATACTACATATAGCTGTTCCAGGCCTTTCAACCATCATCAGTGCAGTGTATGGAAACCATGGCTTCTATGGGGATAGGGCTTGGGACCCATCAGGACAGTGTAACCATAGAGAATGTGGTGAGAAGGAACTAAAGGAATCAGGGGCGTAACTAGAAATCACAGGGCCCCATAGCAAAATTTTGTGTGGGGCCCTGTGATTTCTAGTTACGCCCCTTGCAGAGCCCACCTGATATCCCAAACAGCCCACCTGAGAGTGACCCTGCAGAGCCCACCATAGATTCTCTAGGTGGACTGGTCACACCCCTGCATACCTCTTACCTGTCAGCCCTGATGCGCTGTCCGCTTCCTCCTCCTCCGCAGCTGCTGGCTGTCACTGACTCAGCAGCTGCTGTGAGGAGGAATGGGTTGTCAGTGATCTGAACAGCAGCGCGTTCCTCCTCACAGCCGCCAGTGACAGCCAGCAGCCTGAGGTGCCATAGCGACCCAGGCGGCCCGCACAGCATGAGGGCGATATCCCGGCCGGGCCCCCCTGTGCCCCAAGCCCCATAGCGTCCGCCTGGGTTTAATATCACTTTAAGTAAATGTTGTGTTTTTATGACCCTTCACAATTTCCACCAGGTACAATCAATCTGAAGGATTCTGTCCGCGGCTGCACCACCAGGAGCTTCTGCGACACACTGGGCAACCAGCAGTCTATTATCGATGGGTTAAATGTTGACACGAAGATGTATTGCAGCGATGGAGCGGTTGGCCTAGACGACGGACTCATCTACTCCTTAACTATTGCCTTGCTGGCCAAACTGCTATTCTAAAGGAATAAACAAGAAGGAGAATCACGGCTGTTGATTTATCTTCATAATGTTTTAATGAATATTTAAAACTAAAACATTTTTTTTCCGGTTTTGGATGGACTCACTTCCTGTATTGTGTGTTGTCACTGGATCAGGTGTCCCCAATAAGATATCTATTCCCTCACTTCCTGTTCTGTATGCTGTCACTGGATCAGGTGTCCCCAAAGAAATATCTATTCCCTCACTTCCTGTTCTGTGTGCTGTCACTGGATCAGGTGTCCCCGATACAATATATATTCACTCACTTCCTGTTCTGTATGCTGTCACTGGATCAGGTGTCCCCAATAAAATATCTATTCCCTCACTTCCTGTTCTGTATGCTGTCACACCAGTTGCAGTGCGTTCCGGCCCGATTCTGGCCAGAACCCACTGCCTCGCATTGCCGCCGGCTCACTTTTTAGTGGGGCAGGAGGGGGCGTGGCGGGCCATTGAGGTTAATGGTGCCGTAGCCACGCCCTCTGGCCGCAATGCGATCACCCGCACGGGATCGCAAGGCACATTGTGCCTGCGGTCCGGTGCGATCAAAATGTGCGGATTATGATGAGCGGATAAAGATGTGCGGATTATGATGAGCGGATTATGATGACCGGATAAAGATGTGCGGATAAAGATGTGCGGATTATGATGAGCGGATTATGATGTGCGGATTATGATGTGCGGATTATGATGAGAGGATTATGATGAGCGGATTATGATGAGAGGATTATGATGTGCGGATTATGATGAGAGGATTATGATGTGCGGATTATGATGTGCGGATTATGATGTGCGGATTATGATGAGCAATATATGATGTGCGGATTATGATGAGCGGATTATGATGACCGGATAAAGATGTGCGGATTATGATGTGCGGATTATGATGAGCGGATTACAATGTGCAGATTATGATGAGCGGATTATGATGAGCGGATTATGATGTGCGGATTATGATGTGCGGATTATGATGTGCGGATTATGATGAGAGGATTATGATGTACGGATTATGATGAGAGGATTATGATGTGCGGATTATGATGAGAGGATTATGATGAGAGGATTATGATGAGCGGATTATGATGAGCGGCTTATGATGTGCGGATTATGATGTGCGGATTATGATGAGAGGATTATGATGTACGGATTATGATGAGAGGATTATGATGTGCGGATTATGATGAGAGGATTATGATGAGAGGATTATGATGAGCGGATTATGATGCGCGGATTATGATGTGCGGATCATGATGAGCAGATAATGATGTGCGGATTATGATGAGCGGATTATGATGTGCGGATTATGATGTGCGGATTATGATGTGCGGATCATGATGAGCAGATAATGATGTGCGGATTATGATGTGCGGATCATGATGAGCAGATAAAGATGTGCGGATTATGATGTGCGGATCATGATGACCGGATAAAGATGTGCGGATTATGATGACCGGATAAAGATGTGCGGATTATGATGAGCGGATTACAATGTGCAGATAATGATGAGAGGATTATGATGAGAGGATTATAATGTGCAGATTATGATGAGCGAATTATGATGAGCGGATTATGATGAGAGGACTATGATGAGAGGATTATAATGTGCGGATTATGATGAGCGGATTATGATGAGAGGATTATGATGAGAGGATTATAATGTGCGGATAATGATGTGCGGATTATGATGAGAGGATTATGATGAGCGGATTATGATGAGCGGATTATGATGAGCGGGAAAGTTCTCATTCACATATACAAATAAATAAAAATATGTGTATTTTGAATCCTGTGTTTGATCCTCTGGAAAATAGAAGAGGACATGGAGCAGATCGCAGCCAGCATAAACCTGTGTGAGGAATGTGAGGAACAGACGATCTCATCGGGCAGAGTTCAGCGATCACATCGCACACACTGTCATCTCTAACTGAAAAAAAACGGAGCTTCGAAAGAGGCGGGGCGGAGGCGGGACAGAGGCGGGGCGGAGGCAGGACAGAGGCGGGTCTATGTAGATTCAGATGCAGCTGAAGGGAGGAGGAACAGTTACGGAGATAGCCGAGCGGCCAAGGGAACACACATCGACGGGGGAAGGAGAACTATTGTATTCTGAGGACTGAATACCAGCTACTACATGTAACAATAACCTTCAGTACACGACTTCCGTTGTTTTTAATTTCACAAACCTTTTTTTTAAAACAGTTTTTATTATTGTTACCTGCGGCCCAAGCTGTCCAAAAAAAGTGAACAGTGTTTGGGATAAACTATGAGGCCTACAACAGGCTAGTAATCCTGTCGCTATTGGCAACCCACCAGCCACAACACACAGTATTGCTAGGCTGAGCAAACAGTCACCTGTTTCTGAGGTGACTGTGAGGTTTTTTTTTTGTCTTTTGGTCTGTCTTGAGGGTCGCATACACTGCACGATTCTCGTACGAGAATCGCGGGAAATCCAGCGACCGTACGAGAATGGTGCAGTGTATGGAAGGCGTGCGACCGTTTCTACTGTACGGCCGCACGTCTTCCGTCGAACCAGCAGGCTGGAAAACCCGCCAGGAATCGTACGATTCTCGGCGAGTTAGTGGCCTGCTGGTTCGACAAATGCCGAACGGGCCGGTGTGCGCACACAGCCGGTTTGCAGTCATCGTAAGCCCGCCCCTCATTGCAGTCATCGTAAGCCAGCCCCTCAGGGGGGCGGGACTTGCGATGATCGCAAGTACGATCTGCCTGTCCAAGATGGGCAGATCGTACGTTTTTTTAAGTACTTTACAAGCCTCGCAAGACAAAAGTCTTGCGAGGGTTGTAAAGTGTATGGGCACCTTTGGGATCCTTGTACATGGTGTGTTGCCAACAGCAACAGGGTCTCTAGGGTGTCACAGGCCTTTCAGTCACCTTTTATTGAAACACTTGAGTAGCAATTTGTATATACTTTACCCCTTCATTACCAGGCCATTTTCAGTCCTGTGATTGGTTTGACAATTACTGGACCAGTATACCCAAATTCATTCCATATCATTTTTCATGTTACAGTATATACACTACATTGCCAAAACTATTGGGACACCCCTCCAAGTCATTGGATTCAGTTGTTCCGTGACATTTCCTTGCTACTAAATATTCCGCGGTCGCCTGTTACTGGGATTATAACAAAGTGGAAGCAACTGGGAACAACAGCAACTCAGCCAGGAAGTGGTCGGCCACGTAACATGACAGAGCGGGGTCAGCGCATGGTGAAGCGCACAGTGCGCAGAAGTCGCCAACTGTCTGCAGAGCCAATAGCTACAGACCTCCAAACTTCGTGTGACCTTCAGATTGGCACAACAACAGTGCGTAGAGAGCTTCATGGAATGGGTTTCCATGGCCGAGCATGGGATGAAGCGTGGGATGCCGTGGAGTACAGCACCCTGACCCGGTGGTTGTGGCGGTCTGCGGGCAAGGGGGCTTATTTGCATTGGGGTGCCGCTTTAATTAAGGGGGCACCCAGATGCCGCCCCCCTTGTTAATGAGTAAGGGGTACCCCTACCCATTCACTAAAGGGTTAAATAAAAGAGTTATGAAAAAGTCCAGACTTTTGATAAAGTCCTTTAATTGAAAAAAAAAAACAAAGAGAACATGTTTGACAATTCCTTTAATTAAAAAATAAAATTAAAAAAAGGCTCCATCGATGTAATCCAGCGTCAATCACGATGCACGACGGCCGCCGAAATAAAAAAAATGTCCCGCCGCACGACGACCGCCCGAACCCGACGAGAACTCACTGCAAATTGACATTCATGCCTGAAGGTAAACAGATGGGCGGAGCGAGCTGCGACGTCACGGCTCGCTCCGCCCATTTGACATTCTCAGCTGTCAAATACTACATAGCATTCGGGAACTCCCAAATGCTATTCTTGAGTTTCAGAATGCCTCACAGACTTAAATGGCTTTGTGGAGTTCCCGAATGCTATGTAGTATTTGACACCTGGGAATGTCAAATGGGCGGAGCAAGCCGTGATGTCACAGCTCGCTCCGCCCATCTGTTTACCTTCAGGCAGGAATGTCATTTTGCAGTGAGTTATGTCGGGTTCGGGCGGTCGTCCTGCGGCGGACTTTGTTCTATTTCGGCGGCCGTCGTGCATCGTGATTGACGCTGGATTACATCGATGGAGCCTTTTTTTAATTTTATTTTTTAATTAAAGGAATTGTCAAAAATTGTCTCTTGGTTTTTTTGTTTCCAATTAAAGGATGTTATCAAAAGTCCGGACTTTTTCATAACTCTTTTATTTAACCCTTTAGTGAATGGGTACACCTTACTCATTCACAAGGGGGGGGCAGCATCTTGGTGTCTCCTTAATTAAAGGGGTACCCCGATGCAAATAAGCCCCCTTGCCCGCAGACCCCCACAACCACCGGGTCAGGGTTGTGGGGAAGAGGCCCTTGTCCCCATCAGCACGGGGATACCCCCCCAATGCCGAGGGCACGTGGCCTGGTAAGGCGCAGGGGGGGGGGGGACCTCATGCTTTTTTTTTTTTCCTCTTCTGCAGACTAAATTATTCGGAATAATTCGGAATTCGGATACATCAGAATTTCCGAAATTGCGTCCGAATTTCGATTTAGAACGAAGCGAATGGCACATGCCTAGTGAAAATGGATACACAGCACTTCTTGTGAAAGATGTTTAATGTGTACCTCACCTCACCTCGCAGTCTTACTTCTCTCTGCCCTAGCTCTTTCCTATAGGAGCTGCTTCTAAATGGAGTTTTCCCCTCCAGACTCCATAAACACAGCTGAGCGCAGAGCGTCATGAAGGCTTCAGGACTCCTGCTTGTACTTTGCAGTCTCACTGCTAGAGGTAAGATTCTATTAGGGCTCAGGGACATATCTGCACAATGCCAGGACAATGATTTAGGGCTTGTTCACACCAAGCACGTTCCAGGTTGCAGACCGGATCAAAACTGCGTCCACTGTATTCCAATGGTATTTTGTAGGGATGCATCGATACCACTTTTTTAAGACCGAGTACTAGTACAGATACTTTTGACCAAGTACTCGCAGATACCAATTACCGATACTTTTTCTTAAAGGGACAGGTCACATTTTTTCTAAAGCAATACAAACTAATGCTTTAAGGTCACTTTCTTAATATTATGATTAATGAGATGACGAGGGAGCATGACGCCAGCTTCCCGGCCAATCAGAATGCCGGGCGCTGCGTCATTACACGGCGCCCGGCTTCCGGATTTGCTAGCTTCCTGACCAATCGGGAAGCCGGGCAGCGCGTCATTGCACGCTACCCGGCTTCCTGATTGGCCAGGAAGTCGGCTCCATGCTCTCTCATCACAAGTGACGAGAGAGCATGGAGCCGTTTCCTGGCTGCCCGGCTTCCTGATACAGGAAGTACTCGTGCTAGGTATCGGAGCATTTGGGCGAGTACGAGTAAAGAGAGACAGTACAGTTATAAAACAATTCAAGAAAGAGGGCTAAGGTGGTCATCCACCTTAAGATTTTTCAGACATGACTTTTGAGACGCACCTGCCTAGCAGCCTACCATTATTTTTTTTAGGCTAAGAACATGTTCTGCAAGTACAGGAGAGTACCTGTCAATCCTGCCAATATCATTATAATTACTATTATTACTATTATATAAGTAGTAGTAGTAGCAGAAGTATTGGAATTTGTATTATTACCATTATATTAGTAGTTGTACATTTTTATTATGATTATTTTTAGGGATACACCGATAACGGTTTTTCGATATGGAGTACCAGTACCGATATTTATATTTCAGTACTCGCCTCGATAACGGTACTTTCGGTAGCGTAGAGCCGGCTTCCGGGCAATCAGGAAGCCAGGCCGCGTGCCATTACCCAACCGCCCGGCTTCTTGATTGCCTGGGAAGCCGAGTCCATTCTGTTTGGCCGGCTCGATGGTGATTGGCCGGGAAGCCGGCTTCCCAGCCACGACCCCCACCCTGCAGACAAATCATTCCCCTCACATAGATCCTTAGTAGCAGTCATTACCGTACCAGTACCTCGGCCAGCTGGGCAGACACCGCTCTCCGAGATCTGCCCACATCTCCTGTGTGTACAGCACCCACGTGATTGGCCCTCAGCCTGCTACGGTGCAAGCGCAGATTGCCCATCGCTCTCATTCAGAAATGCTCTGCATGCGCAGTAGCAGACTGAGGGCCGATCACGCTGGCGCAGTGCACACAGGAGATGGCAGATCCCGAAGAGCTTGGATAGCGGTGTCTGCCCAACTGGCCAAGGGACTGGTATGGTAATGACTGCTGCCAAGGATCTATGTGAGGGGAATGAGGTGCCTGCAGGGTGCGGGTCGTGTCGCCATATTATCAGATTTGTTTACCCGGCTCGATACTGATTGGCCGGGAAGCTAGCTTCCGGCCACTCAGCATCGACCTGACCAAACAGCATGGAGCCATCTTCCCGGCTCCATGTTCGCTCGCGGCACTGCCAGTCAGAGGGAAGTTCCGGTATCGGGAAAGGTATCGGAGCATTTGGGCGAGTACGAGTACTGATACTAGTATTGGTATCGGTGCATCCCTAAATATCATTATTAATATTATTCAGGATGTATATAGTACCAACAGTTCAGGCAACCCCTAACAAAAAAGGAGACAGAACAGCTACAAAACAATTCAATACAAGAGGACTAAGCTGGCCATATACCTTAAGATTTTTCAGACCTGGCTTTCCTGACGCACACCCACCTCTGCTGTGACTTCGCCTCCTACCCACGAGGTATCGGTCAGTAGAATTCCTGCTCCCTAGTGCGGGACACTACATGGGTAGGAGATAGAGACACAGGACAGGAGTGTAGACACAGGACAGGAGTGTGCATCTCGAACAACAGATCAACAGAACAACTATATTAATTGGTGTGATGCTTTAATTCCCACATGTACTGTCCAGCCAAGTATTCTGTGGAGATCCTTTGGATTGTAGAAGCTGCCAACCCATCAACCAGCTCACCCATATTCACATCACTCAACTACTGGCTGGATGAGAAACACCAAGAGAATAACAACACGGGTCTAGTGCTTTTTTCCACACTTTCAAGTAAAAAAAAATTGGGGATTTAAAGGAGAACTATTAGGTAAGTGCTTTTCCCCATAGTTCTCCTAAGGGTCGCGGGAGGACATAAAACAGCATCCTCCCGTGACCCAAAGCTCAGTATACTGCGAGCTACAGCTCACGGTATACTGAGACCGCCGCAGCTGGGATGGATCCCGACATTACTGGCTCTGCCTATCTAGAGGCAGAGCCAGCTGTACCTGTCCCCTCCCCCGTCTGTTCCGCCAGTCAGCGCTGGAGGATCGGAGAGGGGAGGAGGGGGATCCCTGCAAGGAGCCGTGAGTGACAGTCACGTCTCTGCAGGGAGATGATCGAGAAGAGAGCGAGCGACGTGATGCGTTCGCTCACTTCCCGATCTATTGAGCCGACGTGTGACAGTTGCACTGTCACACGTCGGCTCCAACTATGAGGTTGAGTGACAGTCACTCGTCTCATAGTTCTCCTTTAACAATTCTCTACTCCATATTAAATGGAAAAAAAATGCTGTAGTATTACTCTAAAATGGAAATGTCATTCTCTTTTTGAACACAAGGTTTCTGCATCTCATGCACAAGTTGCTGGCACATGGGGGGCTACCCATGCACTGGATCATCCGTGCCCTGCTCATCAAATGAAGTATGTGTCGCTGCCTACAGTTTTACATCATCAGGTATACTAATATGCACACTATATAAGGGGTCACTTTTTTTTTTATAAAGTCTTTATTTTTTAATTTTGCATAAAAATGTACAAGAACGAGTGACAATAAAATAAAGAAAAGGGAGTCAGCAATACAAAGGATAATAAAGAGAACAAGAGAAGGAAAGTCCCGTTGCCTGTGGATACCACAAATAGAAAACATCACAGAGTTATTTTGCAAGCTTGGAAGGCTCAAGGAAATAAATCCAACATAGTGCTCATAGTAGAAGGATTGTAATAGCGTTATGCCGTGGCAGAGATAATGAGAACTATCTGAACCCCACTACATGAGCAGGGCCAGATTCCCGACAAGGCCACGGAGGCTCTGCCTCGGGTGGCAGGGAGCAGAGGGGCGGCACAGGTTTGAAGTCTTACAATGTCGCCAAGATCACTTGTAATTAGACAG
>NW_017307553.1:106623-120945 GCF_000935625.1 Nanorana parkeri | reverse complement strand
CCCCCGCACCTACCTCTCTGCGCACTGGCTCCCTTCTCCATCTCCCGGCTCCATCTACCGCTCCGTGTATACAGTGAGAGGTGAGAGCAGTCTTCCTCAGCACAGTGCTGTGCTGGAACTTCTGTATTGGAGGTGACAGGTTCAATAAAGAGAACCTATCACCTCCAAATGCTATCACACATGGGGCTTGTTAGCTCCTGTATGATAGCAATAAAGTTAAGTGAAAAAAAAATTGCACCCTCTGTGCAAATTTTGTCCGGTTCATCAAAAACTGCATAGGGCCAGGTATGGCATCTGTGATTAACATTTCCAAACTGGAGCTGAAGGGGGATATATAGGCTTCAGCGTAGCTGCTGATTTTTTAAAATATTTTTTGTAAACTCTTGCTCTTATGCCAGCTTTTACCTTCCAGTAGTGAGAAGCACTCCCTCTGACACCATCACCAGGCTCCTCAATTCTTACAGGGAAAGAGGCATCAACAGGGTGCCCTAGGTCATCTCCTATAGGCACACCCCCAGAACTACATCTCCAAAAATCCCTGGGCAAGCTCCTGGTAATCAAGGCAGTAGCACAGTGGTAACTCGGTTCATGAACGCTTCTGTTCGCAAACAATTCGGTTCGCGAACAGGAAGTTCGGCAAAATGTTGCTTCCGTTCGCAAACACCGCATCGGGTGACGAACACAACTGCAGCTATCTTCCCTGCTCTGACACACGGCCGTGGCTTCCTCTAGTCTGATCACAGTTTAGTTCGATTCGCGGCCAATTCCGTTCGCAACCAGAATCGTGGAACGAATTAAGTTCGTGAACCGAGGTACCACTGTACTGTTCTTCAGGGAAATTGATGTAAACATATGGAGAGGGACATAGAGGGGGTGGAATTCTGTAGCACTGGGAAAGGCTGACAATGCTGGTAGAATTTCAATGCAGCTCAATCAGTGTTAATATGTTAAGAGCACACTAGATTTCTGGCTGCTCTTGCAGCATTTTTATAGCGATAAACATGGGAAATGTGGATGTATTGAAGAGATGTACTGAATATGTTTTTTTTTTCCTTGACATACGTTGTTATCTAACAAACCCAGATACATCAGGGAGCCAACAATACTCTTTAAGTTGTGGACCGCCCTCACGGTGCAATGCGAAAGGGGGCATTAACTTCAACAACGGAAGACTGAGGATAGCAACGTCGTGTTGTGATACCGACCAGTGTGTCCCACCGTTCCCAACCTGTAAGTTTCACAGTTTCTGTAAGGTGAAGATGATGTAAGTCAGTGGTTCTCAGCCTTTCTAGGGCCGGGACCCCTTGGTAACATTTGCCAAGTTGTGGTGACCCCCAACGGAGCGCTGGACTCCAGAATTAGTAAGGCGCTGGACTCCAGAATTAGTAAGGCGCTGGACTCCAGAATTAGTAAGGCGCTGGACTCCAGAATTAGTAAGGCGCTGGACTCCAGAATTAGTAAGGCGCTGGACTCCAGAATTAGTAAGGCGCTGGACTCCAGAATTAGTAAGGCGCTGGACTCCAGAATTAGTAAGGCGCTGGACTCCAGAATTAGTAAGGCGCTGCACTCCAGAATTAGTAAGGCTCTGGACTCCAGAATTAGTAAGGAGCTGGACTTGGGACTAAAAATGGAAGCACACTCACAAGAATACAAGCCCTCCCCAGCCCCTGCTACCTGCTTGCCTGCTCTGTCTCCATGCAGCCTTCTCAGCCCCAGCACTGCTTACATGCACGCCTCCTGCAGAGCTCACATTGCATGGGAGGCAGGAAGACAGGAGCGGTTGTGAATAGAAAAGCCCTGCTGTACAGACTCCCCGGCCACTAGATGTCGCTGCAGCGGCCAGGGAGTATGTATAGCGGCACTTTCTTCACAGCCTCTGCTGTCCTCTCGCTGACTGACACTGCTGCCCTAGGAGGAGGCTGAGGAGCCTCTCACCTAGCGCAGCAGAAGTGGATGCTTCGACCCCCTCAAAAGTGAGTTGCGACCCACAGGTTGAGAACCGCTGTTGTAAGAAATAGTTAATGCTGAAAGATCAGAATGCACTTATTTTGGTAATTGGTCTGTATCTCTAAAAAAATAAGTCAAGGCAACTGGACTTGCTGTATTTTTCAGAAAAACACACCAAGTCCAGTTGCCTTGAACAATTTTTTTTACAGATATACCATGACCTGGATGAATGAGAACCTTCACAAACGTAATTGGTCTGTGATCTCTCACAGACCTTTAAAAGTCAGTACTGCCACACCCTGGAGTACACTGAGTTCATAGATGGCTTATGGGCTTTGAGCAATGTGGATATCACAGGCTCAGAAAAGTTTAATCCCTCAAATCGGTGGCGTTGAACAACCAGGCCATGAGCCGTAAGCGCCCGAGACTGGGGTGCACGTATCTCCCCTGTTCCAAGAGATCGTTCTTCAAGGGCAGGGGAATCGGTCTGCCACCGCCATCTGTAATAACAGCGGAAACCACAAAGTGAGGCATCCTGTGGTCTCAAAGGATATAGTTTAGACATCCTATTGTGCGTGCTCTGTTTCCTGTCAGGCCTCTCCCATTCCTCCTCAATCAACTCCTTGATCTCATAAATCAGGGGAAAACACAGGAGATCTCTCTTTAGGTCCGGAAAGTACTTCTTTGGAGGAGATTTATGCTCCTCCTCGTCCCAACCTATGGCCTCTTTACTTGCCATGACAAAGTCAGCGACCTTTTCGAATCCAATTGAATAGGATACTTCCTCCAACACAAAAGACTCCCCTGACTCCGAACTGCGGGAGTGTGCAGGAGGAAGCTCGCCTTCTTCCTCTGAGCTATCAACAATTCTTCTCCTGTGGCTGGAGCTCTTTGGCTGGGACAAACCTCGCATACCCTGCGAAACTGCGTTTGTAATAAAATCCTGCACCTCCTGTGCCTCCTCCACTCTGTCCTGCGCTGCTTCTTTAAAGCAGGGTCTGCACAACCTCTTATGCGGAAGAGCTTTTGCTCCACATGCTCGGCACCTTTTAGATGCCAACGGGCTACTGGAGGGGCCTGGGTTGGGAGACCTGCTCCTGGATCTACCCCCTTTATGGGTATAGCCCTGGTGCGTAAACCTCCACGATCTTGGATCTCTGGATGAGTACCTGCTCGTCCGCGTAGAGATATCCAGATCCGGGGATTCATCTGGCGATTGCGAGGCTCTGCATCTTGGGCTTCTTCCCCTATAAAAGGCAAACATGTCTATTAGACAGGTCCTCTTGCCCTTAAAAGTGCTCTCTTTTTTTTTAGGACGAGACCTACCTCTTACACTTCCTAGACGTCCTAGGCGGCGGGCTCATATTGCAAATGGCTTGACAGAGAAAAAACTGTAGAGTAAAAAACAAAAAATAGCATTCACTAAGCCCAAATATACACAAAGCCCAAATCCTGAGAAGCAGTAGATCTCGTACCTGCAGGAGATGTGAACGGCCGAAAGAGACAGGCGTAAAGAGGAAGAGGAAAGCTCAGCTCCCTTAAGAAGACCTCCTCCTGCCAGTTGACTAGGAACCAGACGCCTGGCCGAGCCGCTGCCACGATACGGCATCGATCACTGGCCTGAATAGAATCTACGCCCCCGCTTCCCCGGGCGCCTAGCAACCCGGAAGCCAAGGTGGGAGGAGCTATGACCTCGAACGCCACCGAGGACCCACGCGTCCATCTCTGCTCTCAGCACCACAGCCTACCTTCTACCCGGCGTCCGCATCCCTCACTGCAGGAAGGGAGCATCACCTGCGGGAAGCTTTACTGCCCCTTCGGAGAGGCTGAACCCGGCCGGGCCGTGTATACCTGGGAACGACATTGTCCTTTCCCCAACGAAAAAACAACAAAAAGAAAAGAAACAAGGTAATGTCACAAAGAAAATATAACACCCAAAACATGCTCCTACTCAGTATTCGGAGCGAGGACAGAAAAAGAACACAGGGGGTAGTAGGATGGGACCTTTTATTCTATAAGGGTGGTCCTAGAAGGGGGTCATGAGGGCGAAGCTGACCCGCAGTGGGCTGACATGAGGAGGGCCGGGAAATATATACTGTGTATTTATATATATTTATTTTTCTTTTTTTTTCTCGAAAAGTGCCGAAAGTGTGCCCAATGAAGAATGGGTTGATATGTCGGGTTTGTACCTCGGACACCTCTGATTACTGCTACACCAGGGAAACAATGGAGTGTGGCGGTGACGAGTTTAAATGTGCTCGTATAGCCAGAAGACTGACAGGTAAGACCCTTTGCCTGGACCTGGAACAGCAACTGGCTAAAAATAGATAATTGTCATAAATAAAGGGTGGTTATGGTCAGGCAAATGTGTACCCAGGGGAGATATCTGCTGTCCCAAATGCCCATCTATGTACAACTGAAAACCAAAACTTTTTTAGTTTTGCAGAGTGACAGATTTTTATTGTTGTTTTTGTATTGCTGTCTGCTGGGAGATTCACTGACTCTTTGTCCTGCTGAAAGTCACGGAAATGCCCAAATGTTGGGTTGTCACCAGCAAAGGAATAGATGGAAAATCTTGCAATGGGGACACTTGTTCTGGTGACCCTGCTGACCACCAAGTATTTCCCTCTCCTGGGAGGGAGTTCCTCTCAACTCCTGTTGTGGCTATTGGACAGGAAGTGGAGGGAAATCTCCTCAATGGAACAAGGTGGCAAAAAACAACCTCCCTTGCTCTATCCAAAACTAAAAATGTTGGCTTCAGTTCTACATTAAAGGAGAACTATGGGGTCAGTGTTTTTCCCCATAGTTCTCCTAAGGGTAACGGGAGGGCACAAACTAGCGTCCTCCCGTCACCCAAAGCTCAGTATACCGCGAGCTACAGCTCGCGGTATACTGAGACGTTGCAGCCGGGACGGATCTCAACATGACTGTTGAGATCCACCTAGCTGTGTGATTGACAGCTGACTGCCTATCTAGAGGCAGAGCCAGCTGTACCCGCCCCCTCCCAGTCCGTTCCGCCAGTCAGCGCTGGAGGATCGGACAGGGGAGGGGAATCCCTGCAGGGAGCCGTGAGTGACAGTCACAGCTCTCTGCAGGGACAGGATCGAGAAGTGAGCGAGCGCCTGTATGTGTTCGCTAACTTCCCGATCTATTGAGCCGACCTGTGACAGTCTCATTGTCACAGGTCAGCTAGAACTATGAGGGTGAGTGATTTTCACTCACCTCATAGTTCTCCTTTAAGTGTAGTATCCCTTTCATTCGATCTTATAAAAATTCATGTTTTCTATTTCATCCCCAGGAACGGTCACAAAAAACAATGCCCTTCGTGGCTGTGCCACCGCAAGCTATTGTGACACAATAGGAAACCAGACGACCACTATCCAAGGGTTAAACACCGACATAAAGATGTTCTGCAGTGACGGGGCGGTCACGCTCCACGTTGGGCTCTTTGGTTCTGTAGTTGCCATCTTGCTGACAAAGTTACTGTTTTAGAGTTATTGAAGATGGAGAAGATGAATGTTTATTAGACTTTGTAGCACTTAATGGAGAGAGAACTCCTTTGGGATATGTAACAGGGTGAAGTGCCAGATTCTTACAATGGCGTCAAACACGTTCTCCTCTATGTATGTCTTGAGTTGAAAGTCATCAAAGACATTGTCAGAGGGCACACTTCAAGGAAGTGTCTACTTTCACTACAAGTGAAAACGTTAGTGGGAGGGCGAGGCTTGTAATGGAGGAGAAACATATGAGATCTTGTGGTACTTGTTGGTAATGCCCATTCATTTATGGTCAGGTTAAGTGTAGGAAGCCATGTAAGAGGCTGCCAGAACCCCATCAGTATTGGGATACCCTTGCCAGTTTTTCCTAAAGTTCTCAGGGGTACACACCGACAATCCTCATCCCTCACTTCCTCTTCGTTATTGGTCAATTTGCTTATTGAAAAAAGTTATCTGAATGTGACCCCATTCACAGTAGTGAACGCTGTTCATATTAATATGTTTTTTTGTGTGGTTTCTACTTTGTATTGGTTTGAAAATACACCATTCTAGCTCTAGTTCTTACCTAGTAGCACTATGACTGAACGTCACTCATCTTATATAAGAAATTAGGAATGATTATTTCCCAAACCATTTATTGCTTTCTAGCCTAGAAATAAAACGGTCTAACTAAGGGATGCAGCACTGATCTCTTCATCGTTCTATGGAAGTCCTACGTCTATGTAGTGCCTACTATACTTCCCTTTAGATCACCTTCCCCGTGTGGAGGCATTTTTATATGGGTGGAATGCTGGTACCACTTTGCCTATACTATATATATATAATTAGGGATGCACCGATACCGGTATATTGGTACCGAGTACGAGTAACGATCATTTTTTTTCCATACCAATTACCGAGTAACGGAAGTCCCATTCAGGAAGCCAGGCGGTGTGTAATGACTCGCCACCTGGCTTCCTGATTAGCCGGGCAACGTGTAAAAACTTGCCACCCGGCTTCCCGATTAAAAAGAAAGTCTGTCCCCTCTTACCTTGTCCAGCCTGTCACCCCCGTGGCCTCTCCAGCCAGAACGCGGCCTTCCTCTGGTACCCGGGCCGGAGCCGTCTGGCCGGCCAATCAGGAAGCCGGGCGCCGTGTAATGACGCGACACCCTGCTTTCTGATTGACCCGGGAGGCTCCTTCGTCATGAGATGACGGAGGAGCATGAAGCCAGCTTCCCAGCCAATCGGAATGCCGGGCGCTGCGTCATTACACGGCGCCCGGCTTCCTGATTGGCCAGCTTCTCGAACAATCAGGAAGCCGGTCAAGCGCGTCATTACGCGCTGCCCGGCTTCCTGATTGGCCGGGAAGTCGGCTCC
Organism: Nanorana parkeri; assembly: GCF_000935625.1. NCBI lineage: Eukaryota > Metazoa > Chordata > Amphibia > Anura > Dicroglossidae > Nanorana > Nanorana parkeri. The sequence goes on along the minus strand of NW_017307553.1, from coordinate 114,143 downwards.
AGGCTCTCTCATCACAAGTGACGAGAGCACATGGAGCTCGGCTTCCTGATACCGGAAGTACTCGTGCTAGGCATCGGAGCATTTGGGCGAGTACGAGTACTCGCCCAAATACTCGGTATCATCACAGATATCGATACTAGTCTCGGTATCGGTGCATCCCTATATATAATTATTTGTCTTTCTTATGTTATAAGTCGGCTTGTTACTTTTGGACTCTTGCTCCCTTTGCGTGGTGCTCTCATCCATCTACTTTTCCTTGGACAGTCTTGTTAGGATGTCTTGCTCTGCAGTTAGTACAATAGTGCACTTTGGGTGACTACAGTGCCGATCGTTCCATAAACCCTGTAAGCAGCAAGTAGAGGGGGCAGTCTGGCTGCTCTCCATCCTGATGGGGCTCAGATAGCTCGTTAAGCAGTTGCCTACACTTGCCCTGAAAGAACAGCACTAGCCAATAAGAAGAATTGTCCAATGAATTGCTAATGGAATTTAGGAGGCAAGGTAGACTTATATGTAAGACAGAGATCACCAGCAGTCAGTCATAGAGCATTGGATTATTTTGCTTATTTATTAAAGAAACATGTCACAAGCCAATGTTTCGCGGTCACTATGTCGCCGTGAAAAAGGAACAATGCGTGGCCCCGAGACGTTGGCTAAATGACGCTTGTGACATGTTTCTGTAACAAATAAGCAAAAGAATCCAATGCTTTTTGACCGAGTGATCTCTGTCTTCCATGATTCTGGAAAGCACGGCGCCGTCCGTGTAATCACTACGGGCGCCACAACTATTAGGGCCCATTCACACCAGTTGCAGTGCGTTCCGGCCCGATTCTAGCCGGAACGCACTGCCTCGCATTGCGGCCGGCTCACTTTTTAGTGGGGCGGCAGGGGGCCATTGAAGTGAATGGCACCGTAGCCACGCCCTCTGGCCGCAATGCGATCCCCCCGCACGGGATCACACAGCACAGTGTGCCTGTGGTCTGGTCCGGTGCGATCAAAATAGTGCTTGCAGCATTTTGATCGGACCGCAGGCACAATGTGCCTTGCGATCTCATGCGGGCGATCGCATTCCGGCCGGAGGGCGTGGCTACGGTGCCATTCACTTCAATGGGCCGCCACGCCCCCTCCAGCCCGGCAAAAAAGTGAGCCGGCCACAATGCGAGGCAGCGCGTTCCGGCCGGAACGCACTGCTTATGGTGTGAACTAACCCTTCATCAGGGTCGAATCGCTGTAAGGAGTGCAGGTGACACATGACAATATTATATGTATATGTATCTCCAGGCTACACGTTCATGTTTGACTGTAGTAACTGTCATAGAAATTGTTTAAATAAATTAATTGTTACTGAAATGTTCCAGTTCATTACGGGAGTTTATTTGGCAGATGAATCATTGGTTACCTTAGTTATGTAATGACTTCCGCGCGCTTACTCAACGATCCAGGACACTCAGCTCACGGCCACAATTATACTGTAATACACTCGCTCTAGTTTTTGGCAATGACTCATACATTGATTTCACGGTATATCTCTCAGCACCACGATGCCTGCAACAAGATTAAAGGGTCAGTCTGTTCAGAAGTGAAATTCTAGCTGTAGGTGGAACTTGGGGGAGGGACGATGTTAAGTTAGCAACCGGCTTCTTTTATGTCCGACAGTGACTTCTCCCGGCCGTAATCCTCAACTCTTTTCCGGCTCACCCTGGGAGTTTTGGGCCCACCTTTAAGTGTTCCAGCTCCTCCTGTTACATTCTCAGTAATATAAAATCAATAAATATTGAGTAAGGATGATGGGAACCCCTCATAATGGCCACGGCAGGTGTAGAGAGCCTGGAACTCGGCTCAGGGATGGTGGGGGCCCCTCATAGTGGGCACAGCAGGTGTACAGACCCGGGAATGTAGCAGAGGGATGGTAAGAACACCTTAAAATGGTTACAGCCGGTGAACAGACCCAGTCACTCAACTCAGGGATGGTGGGAACCTCTCATAATGGGCACCGCAGGTGTGCAGATCCAGGAACTCAGCTCAGGGATGGTGGGAGACCCTCATAATGGGCACAGCTGGTGTGCAGACCCAGGAATGTAGCACAGGGATGGTGGGAGACCCTCATAATGGGCACAGCAGGTGTACAGACCCAGTCACTCAACTCAGGGATGGTGGGAACCTCTCATAATGGGCACAGCGGGTGTGCAGATTTTGTATATAAGCTCTTGTTTGTAAGATTTTCAATAAACAAAATTAGCCCCTCATAATGGGCAATGCTCGTGTGCAGACCCAGGAATGTAGCACAGGGATGGTGAGTACCCATCAAAATGGGCACAGCAGGTATACGGACCCGGGAACTCAACTCAGGGGTGGTGGGCACCTCTCATAATGGGCACAGCTGGTGTGCAGATCCGAGAACTCAGCTCAGGGATGGTGGAAACCCCTTATGGGCACAGACCAGGGAACGCAGCACAGGGATGGTAGAAATGCCTCAAACAAGTTACTTTCAGGTCTACAACATTTTTTAAAGGTTACCAGCACTTTATTCAAAGCTACACTCTAGGCAAACAGCTATACAAAGACAAAACGCATGTATGAGAGCTGTATACGGTGGCTTCGTTTACAGTAGATGGGGCTCCTGGTTCTGCCGGCGTCTTGCTGGACACACCTGTCTGCTGTGTTTTCATTCCTGGTCAGCGCACACAATTGTTGTAGCCGGAATTGTTTACATAGAGAGAGTCACCGCGCTGCTTTTTCCTCCAGGTGATAAGATGATTCACTCACGAGGGATTCCTCGAAGGTTCAACAATGTGTTTACAGCTTCAGCAGAGCTCAGACTGCTGGTATGGCAACGCACAACATGCAGCCGGGCCAGAGGGAAAAGCCTGACTTGTCTTTATTCTGGTTTAAATGGATACAATTTATAGGGGAGGTAATGTACACAATAGCAGCTAATCGCACATCGCACAGGACAGGCAGTAAATCTACACAGGATATTGTGTACCTACCATAATCGTACGATAATCGCGGGATTTCCCGCGATTATCGTACGATTATCTCAAGGTGTGTGGGGACCTTAAGGGTTACCATACACGTTACAATCTGGCCGTACAATTTCTGTACACTCAGCTTTAGGTCTACCAAGTCTATGTGAATGTATTTATTTATTTATTTATTACAGGTATTTATAAAGCGCCGACACTTTTCCGCAGCACTTTACATAGTTGCACATTCACATCAGTCCCTACCCTCAAGGAGCTTACAATCTAAGGTCCCTATCTCACATGCATGGATAGAGAGGAGCCAATTAACCTTCCAGCATGTCTGTGGATTATTCAATCAATTTATATCCAATCAGACAGGCCCTTGAACTACATACACAATATTACCAAAAGTATTGGGACGCCTTTACACGCACATGAACTTTAATGGCATCCCAGTCTTAGTCCGTAGGGTTCAGTGTTGGGTTGGCTCTGCACTTTGCTGCTATAACAGCTTCAACTCTTCTGGGAAGGTGACCACAAGGTTTAGGAGTGTGTCTATGGGAATGTTGGACCATTTGTGAGGTCAGGTACTGATGTTGGAGGAGAAGGCCGGGTTCGCAGTCTCCGCTCTAATTCATCCCAAAGGTGTTCTATGGGGTTGAGGTCCGGACTCTGCAAAAGTTGGGAGCATGAAATTGTACAGAACGTCTTGGTGTGCTGATGTCTTAAGAGTTCCCTTCACTGGAACTAAGGTGCCAAGCCCAACCCCTGAAAAACAACCCCCCCCCCCATAATCCCCCTCTCCACCAAACTTTACACTTGGCACAATGCAGTCAGGCAAGTACCGTTCCCCTGGCAACCGCCAAACCCAGACACGTCCATCGGATTGTCAGACAGAGAAGCGTGATAGGTCACGCCAGAGAACACGTCTCCACTTCTCTAGAGTCCGGTGGCGGCGTGCTTTACACCACGGCATCCCACGCTTTGCATTGGACTTGGTGATGTAAGGCTTGGATGCAGCTGCTCGGCCATGGAAACCCAGCGTCCATCGGATTGCCAGACAGAGAAGCCTGATCCAAAATGTCTTGGTATGCTGTGCAATGTCACTGCAGAATGATCAGCGTTGTCACCCTATTCAGCGGCCAAATTGAGCCGAAGGATTAACCGATGCTTTGGCTTAATCCTTCGGCTCAGTAGCGAATAACCCTCAAAGTGACATTTTAATAAAGTTGCAAAGAAAAAAAAAGGTAACAACACAACGCATCACTGCCAACAGACACTAGCCCAGAAGATAACATTGAATGTGTTACACCCCATTCACACTGAGCGACATGGATATTGTGCGTTTTACCGCGCGATATCGTGCTGAGCGGCTATGAGCTACATTGCGCAATATTGAACGACTTTCCAAATTTTATCACGAAAAAAGAGTCATGTACAAGCGACAAGCTACAGGCAACATTGAGCTGTGAGATGTGAACAGCTCCATTGAAATGCATTGGGCAAGCTACATTGAGCGATATCGCGCGGAAATATGCGTGATTTTGCGGCGGAAATCGCGCAATAAAACTCTCAGTGTGAAAGGGGCCTTAGAGTGTGGCTGTTGTGGCCTTTAATGCCTATTAGTTCAGTGTGCCTATTAGGCCCTTAAAGGAGAAGTATGAGGTGAGTGATTTTCACTCAGCCTCATAGTTGGAGCCGACGTGTGACAATGAAACTGTCACAAGTCGGCTCAATAGATCGTGAAGTGAGCGAACGCATACCGGCGCTCGATCACCTCCCTGCAGAGAGCGGTGACTGTTAGCCACGGCTCCCTGCAGGTATTCCCCCCTCCCCGCTCCGATCCTCCAGCGCTGACTGGAGGAACGGACAGGGAAGGGGGCGGGTACAGCTGCCTATCTAGAGGTAGATCCCGCTGTCATTCACGCAGCTGGGTGGATCTCGACAGTAGTGTCGGGATCCGTCCCGGCTACAGCGGTCTCAGTATATACAGCTACAGCTCGCGATATACTGAGCGTTGGGTCACGGGAGAACTATGGGGAAAAACACTGACCCCATAGTTCCCTTTTAAATTGCCTATAGTTACATTTTGTGGTCCATTTATAAATTCGACTGGTGAATCTCTGTGAACCTTCATTCTGTGTGAATAGAGGCAAAAATAAATGCTCTTGGTATATTTCTCTTTTCAGGTCTAATGTAATGTAGTGTAATAACGCATTATGACCACTAGATAGCGCTAAATACTTATGTCCTATACTCTTTAGCTCCATCTAGTGGCCATTATGTGGTATCACATTATATAATATTCAACATAAAAAGAAAATATACCAAGAAGATTTGTTTCTATTCGTAAAAAAAAGAGCGCTAAGAGAGATTCGCAAGGCAAAAGGCTTTCCAAATTGTTTACAATTATATACCCCATTAAGTCTGAGCAATAAAGGTTCTTTATACCCTTAATGTTCTATAATATGCATATAAACTGATTTTTTTTCCCCCCACATCGATTTGTCTTTACAGCCTTGAAAAATAAGCTTTTGGAAATGTAAAGAAAGAAATACAATCTGACACCTAATCTGCCAATCAGGAACACAAAAGAACTGAAGGCCAGCGTCCTTCAATACCCAATAAACAGCCAGCTTTGGCAAGATGTCCAGACATGAACAGCATTGTTCTTCCACTTAATTGATTCGACTTAAAGGAAAATAATAGGTTCAGTTGGCAGAAATCAAACTTCCTTCCCTGAAATGATTGTGTATGGTGTCGTACCAGTAATCTATTGATAGGTGTGCACCTTGCACCACTGGGGGTCCTTGGTTTGAACGCAGGCCAGGACACTATCTTTATTCTGATTCCGATTGTTGTGCTAGTGACTTAACCCTTGCTGAGACCTCTAGGCCTGGCCTGTATAAGTAGATTCAATCACTGAGGACAATCATTGTCAGATAGCTGAACTCACCAATACCTTTTCATCCACAAGGGTTGCTTTATTCTGTACATCAGACAACAGGATAACAGCAGGTAAATGATTACAGTATTATGCGGTCAAAAGACGATACTTTTCGTAGTGTACTATGCAGAATGCATGTGTCCCTGTTACATGTGGCCTGTAAGCTGCATCCATGACACAGGAATTCCTATACTCAAGAAAAAGGGTGGAGCATACAGAAATGGGAATCATCCCACGTTCAAAGGCTGTTACATCGCGTTGTTTCCCCGTATCTTCAGAAAAAAAAACACTTCTACTGTCGTGGTAACCAACCTGCTTCCCTATTTATAATGGTCTGGCCCTCTAGCAACTTCAGCGCCAAAGGAGATCTAATTTGCCTACAAACGTCAGGTGGTCATAATAATCTGCCCACTCAGTGTACACACACACACACACACACACACACACACACACACATATAGGTTGAACTGGATGGACCTTGGCCTTTATATTACTATGTTGCTATGTTCCAACAGTTACCAAGATCAGAGGTACACAGTCACAAGTGTGATCCTCTTTTCCATCTGTCGGGGAAATCTATATGACCATAAGTACACAATGGTACGAGCGCTGATGCATTTCACTGACTGAACTTCAGTTCACCGAGCAAGATAAGCCGGTGGTTCTACACATGTGAATTGTGTGTTCATTAATAGAATTAATATCAAATGTTCCCTTTAGTTGTGCTTCAGTATTACCTAAAGAAATACTAAAGGGTCAGCGGTTTTTAATTTAAAGGAGAACTATGAGGTGAGTGCTTTTCACTCATCTCATAGTTCTAGCCGACCTGTGGTAATGAGACTGTCGTAGGTCGGCTCAGTAGATCGGGAAGAGAGCGAACACATACCGGAGTTCGCTCACCTCTCGATCCTGTCACGGCTCTCTGCTGTGACAGGGGAGGGGCTGGGTTCCCCCCGCTCCGATCCACCAGCGCTGACTGGCGGAACGGACGAGGGAGGGGGCGGGTACAGCTGGCTCTGCCTCTAGATAGGCAGAGCTAGCTGTCAGTCACGCAGCTGGGCGGATCCCAGCATAATTGTCGGGATACGCTTCAGCTGTGGTGTCTCAGTATACTGAGAGCTGTAGCTTGCGGTATACTGAGCTTAGGGTAACGGGAGGACGCTAGTTTGTGTCCTCCCGTTACCCTAAGGAGAACTATGGGGAAAAGACTTAACCCCATAGTTCTCCTTTAATGCCTTCTCTGCATCCCTGTTCACCACCGCCGGCTCCTAGACAGTCTGCGCCGCTTCGCCAAAGTTCAAGGTTGTGGAGGAGGGATCCCAAGGGCAGTGATGATGGGGCAGAGACAGGGCCGGATTTACTCTCCCTGCTGCCCCAAGGCCAGGTTCTGCAATGCGCCCCCTCCCATCAACAGAGAATGGCAACCGGTTGGCAGGGTTAGTTTTATTAATTTTTATTGTTTCTTTCTTTCTTTTTTTACTTTTTTATCACTTTTTTAAATTTTTTTAAACTTTTTTACATTTTTAGCTTATTGTTTACTTTTTTATTATTAATAATTTTTAAATCTTATTGTTTATTTTTTTATTACTATTTTTTAATTTTTTATTATA
>NW_017307553.1:92411-106406 GCF_000935625.1 Nanorana parkeri | reverse complement strand
ACTATTTTATAATTTTTTAATATATTTTTTCTTATTATTTTTTACTTTTTAATCACCTTTTTATTTTATTTAATTATTATTTCTTATTTATTGTATTTATTTTTTTCACTTAACTTTATTGCTATCACACAGGAGCTAGCTAACAGGTTATCTTTAATCTTCCTGGCAATCAGGAAGCCGGGCGGCATGTCATTACCCGCTGCCGGCTTCCTGATTACCCGGGAAGCCTGCTACATGCCAGTGGAAGCACGGGTATTGGTATTCAGTATTGGCGAGTACCAAAAGCAAAATATCGGTACTCGTACTTGATACAGAAAAAACGGCATTGGTGCATCCCTAGTTTTGATTAAAACTATTTTTTGGTATTGGGACAAGTAGATTGTCATGAAGGGCAAGTAGATTCGGCCCCCACACCCCTGATTACACAACAATGCAGAATACCATCAGCAAGAGAGGACTACAAATCCCAGCAATACATTATACAGCAATGAAGACTACCAACAGCTATAGAGGACTACAAATATCAGCAATACATATTACAGCAATGCAGAATAATATGAAGCTACATACTCTGTTGCTCTGGGTTAGCCGCCCGATGTCACCAGGGTCTCAGGAGGGTTGTGAGAGAGTTTCACAGGTGCTTGTGGGTGCAGCAGAGGCGGCTCCCAAATTAGGCTCTCAGGTGGCCAATGCGGACTTTCAGGTGATCAGTGCAGGCTCTCTGCTGGTCAGTGCGGGATCTGTGGTGGCCAGTGAGGGCTCCCTAATAATTAGTGGTGGCTCTGTGGCCCCAGGTGGGTAGTGGGGGCTCCACTGTGGCCAGTGAGGGCTCCCTGGCAGTTAGTGGGGGCTCCCTAGTGTAGGCTGACCATTCATCCCTGATTTCTGGGGACAGTCCCCGGATTGAGGAGACCATCCCCTGACAAATTATGTAATAAAACATTTTAGTTTTTTAATACTCACCTGATCCCTGGATCCACTGACAAGCCCAGCCTCCTGTCTCCCACGCTGTTAGAAGTTGCATACATCGTGTGCTGGTTACTACTTAAACTGGCGTGCGCTGTGTGCAGCTTCTGAGAAGATACGCTATTAGCATAGCGAGGAAGCCGGCTGCGCATTTTGCATAGCTCCCGCTACGCTAATAGCGTATCTTCTCAGAAGCTGCACGGTTTAAGTAGTAACCAGTACACGCCATATGCAGCTTCTGACAGCAGGGGAGTCAGTTCTTATTATTATTATTTTTTTTAGTTCATTTATACCAGGGCTTGAAAATACATGGTCATGGACAGGGCAGCCTCTAAAATTAAAGGAGAACTATGGGGTCAGTGTTTTTCCCCATAGTTCTCCTAAGGGTCACGGGAGGACACAAACTAGCGTCCTCCCGTCACCCAAAGCTCTGTATACCGCAAGCTGTATACTGAGACCGCCGCAGCCGAGACGGATCCTGACATAACTGTCGAGATGTTTTTTGCACGTGTTTTCATCTGCACTTTGTTAAACCTCATTTATCAACATCATTACACTAGCTTGATAAATCTGGTGCAAATATTTTCCGTACAAGTTCAAACACTCGCAATTGCATTGATAAATTCCCCCCCAAAGTTTCTATTCCTGAAAGAATGTTTCCGTTTTCTGATCGTTGTTGGAACGATCCGAAAACCTTTAGGCCGGGCTCACACCTGGGCGTTTTTCAGCGCTGATCGAAACGCTGAAAAACGCTCAAACAGTTAAATCCCATACTTCCCTATGGGCATGGTTCCCACCTGGGCGTATTTCAGCGCGTAGGAACGCGCTGAAAAACGCCCTACGCCCAAACAAGTACAGGAGCTTCTTTGGGGCGTATTTCCGCGCGTATCCATTGGTATTCCTGAGTGTGAAGTGTGAGCCACACTCGGTAATACAGCGTACAGGTCTTACTTTGTCCGCGATCCCCGCTGTGACCTCCGGCCGCGGATGCCTTCCGGGTTCCGTCCCTTGCGAGCATCCGCTTCGCAGGGGGGCGGAACCGGCGCGAAGTATGAAAGTAAAAAAAAAGATAGAGAAAATAAAGGAAAAAAAAAACATACCGCCACGGAGGTATAAAAACGGGCGTCGAACGCGCGTTTCACTGAACTAAAAAAACGAGCTGAAAAAACGCGCCTATAGTACGCCCACGTGTGAACCCAGCCCAAGTGACAGCTGATCCTGAAATGCTGCAGGATCAGTGTCACTAAGGTTATTATTGCCTGTTCTGAAGTTTGAAGCAGCCTAGTAGTAACCAAAAGTTAATTGATTCATTTATCAAGCAGTAATAGTGAGATTAATTCACAATGACTGCTTGATATAATTAAATAAATAATTTTTAAAAAAGTGTAAGAAATAAATAAATAAATGTAACAAATTAAAATGATATATTTAAATATATTTTTATACTATAATGTATATAATTTTTAATAATAATAATTTGTATATTTATATAAATATATAGATTTGCAAATTTGTGTTTCACCCTAAGGGGTTAATGTTTTTTTAACCCCCCACATGACAGCGATGTTCAAACTATGTCGCTGTCACTACGTGTGACACTTAGTGACAGTGACATTGTATGCCAGGTGACCACTTTTAGAGAAAAAAAGATTAAAATGTTAGGTTTTAGTTTTCTAGGCTGAGTAGTACAGAAAAAAAATCTAAAATCCTAGGGATGTGAGGTTTCTTTCCAAATAAAGGACAAATAAATGAATGTATTTATTGTATATTTTTTTTAGCTGTGATGTTTTTGTAAAAAAAAAATACTACAAATCAAAACTGGGGAAAAAGTGTTTTTTCTTTATGTTTTTTTCCTCTTTTTTTATATTTTATTTGTCCTAAGTGAGGCGTTAGGTACACATATGTGATATAATTATACAGCCCTATCTGTCCTCTGAATAAACAATATATAATATGTGTGGGTGCACTTTGTAAGAAAGTATATGACTGACGTGGAAGAATGACACAGCAAAAATGTCAAAAGTACGTCAGTCATTTACAAACAGGAACGAAAAACAAGCTCAGTCATGAAGGGGTTAAGGTAAGCGCTTTAATTAACATTGAGGGTGGGGGGAGGGAAAAAAATGTTCGGCTTTAATGTCACTTTAAAGGATTGGAACAAAAAGGAAAACAATTAGACCGGGGAATGAGGAACTCTGATTACACGCCTTTTTCAATAATTGTTCAATAATCTTTGAATATCTTTATGTGATTTATGTTCTGTTTATTCGTTTAAATTAATAAAACTTAAACAAATTGGGAAAAAAACCCAACCTTTTTCCGCAGTTAAAGTTACGCAATACAGTCTGACATCAGAGTGCAGTCTCTTCAAGAGATTTCCCTGACTCGTTCTGCGCGTCTCACATTACACTACAGAGCAACAGGTACTAGACGCACCAAATAAGCCGCGGAGACATTTCTCTACAAAGGAAGTCAAAGTTTCTTTAAAGGTGATCATACACCCGCGGGTGATCCCGCGATCATACGATAATCGGCAGGTGTATGGAAGGCGTGCAACAGTTTCTACTGTACGGTCGCACGTCTTCTGTCTCCCGAGCAGGCTTGAAAAGCCGCCGAGAATCGTACGATTTTCGACGGGTTAGTGGCGTTCTCGGGAGACAAATGCAGCACGGGCCGGGGTGTGCGCAAGCGCACACTGCCTGCTCAGCATTGGAATCATCCCCTGAGCGGGGAGGGCATGCGATGATCGCAAGTACGATCTGCCTGTCCAAGATGGGCAGATCGCACGAGCTTTTAATTACCTTGCAACCATTGCAGGATGAAAGTCGTGCAATGGTTGTAAGGTGTATGGCCAGCTTAAAGGAGAACTATGGGGCCAGTGTTTTTCCCCATAGTTCTCCTAAGGGTCACGGGAGACAGCCAGGAAAGAGAGCCAGGGGAAAGAGAGGAGAAAAAGCCAGGAGAGAGTGAGGAGAGACAGGAGAGACATATACTAGCGTCCTCCCGTGACCCAAAGCTCAGTATATCGCGAGCTACAGCCCGGGGCATACTGAGACCACCGCAGCCAGGACGGATCCAGACATTACTGTCGAGATCCACCCGGCTGCGTGATTGACAGCTGGCTCTGCCTATCTAGTAGACATGTGCGATTCGTTTAGTTACGAATCGAAATTCGTACGAATTTTCCTGAAATTCGTAGATTCGGAAGCATCCGAAATTCGAATTGCAGTTTCCGAATTATATCCGAAATACGAAATTCCGTTAACGAATTTCAGGTCTGAATTTCTTTGAAACAGGAACTAATATTACCCCTGTAAACGAGGTTGAACAAGATGACAAGATTTTTTTTTTTTAATCCGAAATACGGATCCGCTGCTGCTGAGAGTTGCATTGCATTACAATACACAGGCAGGAAATACGAAATTCCGTTGACGTATTTTCGTTCCATTACGAACATTCGTTATATATTGAAGTTAAACAGCAAAGTACATTTATATTGGAGTTGATGGTAGTTTTTTTTAAAGTCCAAAATACGAAATTCGGATACGGAATCCGTTAACGGAATTCGTATTTCGTTTTGGTTGACCAATCAGAGGTTCTCTTCTGCTGCTGACAGTTGCATTACAAATACAGGCAGGAAATACGAAATTCCGTTGACGTATTTTCGTTCCGTTACGAACATTCGTTATATTGAAGGTAAAAAGCAAAGTACATTTATATTGGAGTTGATGGTAGTTTTTTTTTAAGTCCGAAATACGAAATTCGGATCCGGAATCCGTTAACGGAATTCGTATTTCGGATAAAAAAACAACTACCACATAGACTCCAATATTAACAAAGGTATTTTTAACTTCATCATAACGAATGTTCGTAAAGTTACGAAAATGTGCCGAAACTAAGGAAAATCCGTATTTCGTACGAATCCGAATTGAGTTTCGGACACGAATTACGAAATACGAAATAACGGATATTCCGAAACGGAACAAAATGAAACAGAACAAATTTTTTGACGGCGCACAAGTCTACTATCTAGAGGCAGAGCCAGCTTTATTCCAGGATGGTGTGCACAGTTATGAGTACCCTATGTATCACTGACAAAGTTACAATTGTATATTCAACCCTGTTCTGATTATGACGCTTGTTTCTATTTTACTCCTTTCAAGGATTATTCACAAGTCTGTCTCTTTTCTGTTAGTTATGGCGCATTCACAGTGCTAAGGTCTTTGTGGTCTTGTGGAGAACAGACCTATTTATTATATTACAGGTATTTATAGAGCGTTGACAAGTTCCGCAGCACTTTACATAGTTGCACATTCACATCAGTCCCTACCCTCAAGGAGCTTACAATGTAAGGTCCCTATCTCACATGCAGACATAGAGGGCCAACTTAGAGAGGAGCCAATTAACCTTTCAGCATGTCCTTGGAGTGTGGGGGGGGAAATCAGAGTACCCGGAGGAAACCCACACAAGCACAGGGAGAACATGCAAACTCCTTGCAGATAGTGACCTGGCTGGGATTTGAACCGGGGACCCCCAGCGCTGCAAGGCAGAAGCACTACGCCACTGTGCTGCCTAGAAAAGGAGAACAATGTCTACACAACAGCAACTGTAATACGTGAGGAATGACAACACATCGGGTTATTGTTTCCATAGCTGGAAAGTTCAGTTTGTGTCTACATAGACAATGGGGTTGCAGATTGCTTCATACATAGTCACATGACCGTGACACATAAGGTGTGTTAGTAACGGTAATGGAAACTCTTTGCTATGAACACAGACAGGTAGCAGGGAACTTGACACCTCCCTCCACCCCGCCCTCTTTCTAATCCATAAAAAGAGGAACTAGAAACCAGTCTGCACTGGGTTTTAGATCCTTGTATCCTGGAAATGAGTTTGGCAGTCGTGTTAGTGCTCTTTGCTCTGGCACCCTCAGGTGAGCAGTTTAACAATTTATCTATATAACGACTTACAATCCACTAACAATTTTTTTTTTATTATTATTTAATCAATTTAATTTCCTTTAAGTAGTCATTTATGTATTCAATTTTGTATGCAGTGCTGACATGCAGTACATGGTATTTTTAAATACTTCATTCTGCCCAAAAATATTTTCACTGTTTATTGCCTTTTTTTATTGATTTTATTTATGTGAATTTTTTAAGGTGACGTCCATTTGTTCAGCATTAGTGATATTGTGTGTAGAAAGTGACCACTTTTTCTTTTTAATATATACAGTATTTGATTATTTTATATTCTACTTATTTATGTATTTATTGTTTGTTTGTTTTTTTTGTTTACTTGCTTTCAGCTTAACCCCTTAGTGACACAGCTTCAGAAAATGTTTTTAGTTCCTGCCAATTTTTACCATATATTTGTTTAAAGGAAAACTATGGGGTCAGCGCTTTTCCCCCATAGTTCTCCTAAGGGACACGGGAGAACACAAACTAACATTCTCCCGTGACCCAAAGCTCAGTATACCGCAAGGCGTGGAGACGTGTTCTCTGATGTGACCAATCGCGCTTCTCTGTCTGGCAATCCGATGGGCGTGTCTGGGTTTGGTGGTTGCCAGGAGTACGGTACTTGCCTGACTGCATTGTGTAAAGTTTGTGGAGGGGGATTATGGGGTGGGGTTGTTTCTCAGGGGTTGGGCTTGGCCCCTTAGTTCCAGTGAAGGGAACTCTTAAAGCATCAGCCAGAGGCGTAACTAGAACCTTCAGGGCCCCGGTGCAAGAAAGCATGAAGGGCCAACCCCCCACTGCCATGGCACCGCATGGTTAACAGGAAGGCTGCCGAGGTCCCCAGCGAACGCAGGACCTCAGGCAGCCGCTTGTTTAAAATTTTAGTGCTGGTGTTCTGTCGAGAACGCTGACCAAATATCTGCTCTTACGTACAGATGGGATTAATGAGGAAACCGGCATTTATTTACAAAGTATTAGTTTGTGATGGTTAATTGTGACCGTTAATAATATGCCGTCCATGGCAGTAAATGATGGCTGGAATATTATTAACGGTCACAATTAACAATTTAAACAAAATAGTTTGTGAATAAATCCGTTCCCTCAATAATACTGGTCTCTGCACAAGCGCAGATGCTGAGGTCGGCAAATTCGACTACGTCGGCGTTCTCGACAAAACACCGGTATCTGCATTTAGTATCGGGGCATTTTCACGAGTATGAGTAATCATGAAAATGCCCAGTATTGGCACTGGAGCATCCCTACTTAAAAATATAATGCATTGCTGGGACTTGTAGTCCTACATAGTTGGGGGGTATTCTGCATTGCTGTATAATTGGCATACAGCAATGCAGAATACCACCAGCATTACTCCCCCACCCACTTTAATGCATTGCTGGGACTTATAGTCCTTCACAGTTGGTGCTATTCTGCATTGCTGTATAATCATCATACAGGAATGCAAAATACCATCAGCTATGCGGGACTGCAAGTCCCAGCAATACATTGTAATAAAAGTCAGCTATGCAAAATACCACCAGGATCCCCCCCACTTCCCCGCGCCTCCCCTTCCCACTCCAGACTTACCTTACCTCTCCTGCAGGGCCCTCTTCTGTGTCTCGGAGGCCAGGGGGTGGGGCTAAGTGGAGAGGTTTCCTCACACAGCGGAATGTGCTGCCTGGTGGTGCCTGCAGCACATTCTATGGAACTAGTGTGACAGCCTCTCCAGCCCTGCCGCACAGCTGCCCGTACATGCTGCGGATGGCAGAGCGGCACGATCTCGGGGGGGGAGGGCAATTGCGACCGCTGCGGCCCTTGTAGTTCTGCCAGTGGCATCAGCACACCAAGACATTTTGGACAATTTCATGCACCCAACTTTGTGGGAGGAGTTTGGGGATGGCCCTTTCCTGTTCCAACATGACTGCTCACCAGTGCACAAAGCAAGGTCCATAAAGACATGGATGGGGGAGTTTGGCGAGGAGGAACTTGACTGGCCTGCACAGAGTCCTGACCATAACACTTTTGGGATGAATTAGAGTGGAGATTGCGAGCCCGGCCTTCTCGTCCAACATCAGTATCTGACCTCACAAATGGCCCAACATTCCCATAGACACACTCCTAAACCTTGTGGACCCTTCTCAGAAGAGGCGGAGCTGTTATAACAGCAAAGGGCGGAGGCAACTCAATATTGAACACTACGGACTAAGGCTGGGATGCCATTAAAGTTCATGTGCGTGTAAAGGCCGGCATCCGCTCTCCCCTCTGTGGGCCCGGGACCAGCTCAGCGACTGTCAGCAGGAAGATGGGAGGGAGTTCAGCATTGTTCTCCTTGCTAATCTCCTCTCCGATCTCTGAATGCGGAAGTGGTGTGTATTACATCACTTCTGCATTCAGCTGTCATTTCTCTGGTTGCTATAGCCATAGAAGAAGAAGCTGGTGAAGCAGATCTCGGGTCGGCTCAATAGATCGGGAAGTGAGCAAACACATACCTTCGCTCGCTCACTTCTCGATGATCTCCCTGCAGAGAGCAGCGGCTGTCACTCACGGCTCCCTGCAGGGATTCCCCACTCCGATCCTCCAGCGCTGACTGACGGAACTGACAGGGTTGGGGGCGGGTACAGCTGGATCTGCCTTCAGATAGGCAGAGTCAGCTGTCAATCACGCAGCTGGGTGGATCTCGACAGTAATATCGGGATCCGTCCCGGCTGCGGCGGTCTCAGTATACCGCAAGCTGTAGCTCGCTATATACTGCGCTTTGTGTGACGGGAGGACGCTAGTTTATGTCCTCCCGTTACCCTTAGGATAGAACTATGGGGAAAAGCACTGACCCCATAGTTCTCCTTTAACCGCCCTGACAGTGGGGCCCCCATCCACCCCCAGGCCCAACAGCGGCTGCGTGGGCTGCTAAGGCTACCGTTGAACCACTGGGTTACGTGAAAGAATGTCTGGAATCGCATTGACTGGTTCTAACTGGTGTAAATTACTTCAAAAGTTCAAAAACAAACCTAACAGGCTGAACTTGCCCTCAGAAGTTAATTTGATTGATTTGTCCTGTTTTCCTTGTAACCCTCAGAATTGTCTACATAGTTTTTATCTCATAGTTATGGCTACCGACCACTGTGCGAGCGAAGGGTTCAGAAAGGTCATATCTAATGTGTCTAAGAAAAAAAAAATTAGTTCGATGTTCAAATGGAACCCATCGCACTCCTCAGCAAACAAAAACCCTTGGTGGGTGCCAAAGTGACAGCGGATGCCTCCGCAAATCAATGGATAATATAGAAAAGGTCACCGGCACTCCAGCTTGATTTCAGATAATATTTATTGACCTCTATGGTGTCACATCATATAGCGACATTTCGGAACCACATGGTCCCTTCCTTCCAAAACGTCGCTATAGAGGTCAATAAATATTGACTAATATCAAGCTGGAGTGCCGGTGACCTTTTCTATATTAAGAAAAAAATTAGACTCCATTAAGGCTTACTGTGACCAATTCCGATTTTCTGATTTTATTTATTTTCTAGTTTTGATATTCCATCAGCATCACAAGGAAATATCCCAAGGTTGTTATATTAAAGGTGAACAAAAGGGGCATTTGTCCTTTGTAGACACGTGTGATTTGTTCCATTCCAAATTGAAATTCGGCTGCCAAAAGAAAAAAAAACACGACCCCGACCTGACTGATCTCAACGAACACTGCCACAAAACGACATCTAGGATCCGAATGTCCACAAAGGGGCGGAGCGAGTTGTGAGACGTCACGGGACTTGTTCTAGCCATTTGTTGACATTTGAAATCAGAGCTACTTTCTTTGAGTCAATGACCTCTGCTGATCCCTGCACTGGATTCCACTCGCCCAGAGGATAAAATTCTAAATAGTAACAATGACTAACAAAGCCATCCACAACTCTGTCCCCGGCTATATCTCAAACCTGGTCTTGGGGTATCACCCTAACCGTCCCCTCCACTCTTCAAAAGATCTCCTGCTTTCCAGCTCCCTCCTTAAAGTCCTCCTGGCGGAACGGACAGGGGAGGGGGCGGGCACAGCTGGCTCTGCCTCTAGATAGGCAGAGCCAGCTGTCACTCACGCAGCTGGGTGGATCTTGCCATAATGTCGGGATCTGTCCCGGCTGCGGCGGTCTCAGTATACCGTGAGCTGTAGCTCGCGATATACTGAGCTTTGGGTCGCGGGATGACGCTAGTTTATGTCCTCCCGTTACACTTAGGAGAACTATGGGGAAAAACACTGACCCCACAGTTCTCCTTTTAAGACTCATCTCTTCGGGGAAGCCTATCCCACCTCAAACTAACCACTGAACCATCACGTTCTCAAACAATTCATCCCCACACAGCTCCCTCCTCATGTATCACTTCCCCCTCCCTTTCAGATTGTAATCCCTCAGGGGCAGGGCCCTCACCACCTTGTCTTGAATTGTATTGTAATGACTTCCTTATATTGTAAAGCGCTGCGCAAACTGTTGGCGCAATATAAATCCTGTATAATAATAATAGTAGTAGCTTTGCTGCCGAATGCTATTCGGGACTTCCAAATCCAAATCGCTTTCGGTAATCCCAAATAGCATTTGGCAGCAGAGCTATTATCGTTGACTCAAAGATAGTAGCTCTGCTTGTCAAATGTCATTTGTGTATATATATAGAAATCACCAGCACTCAATAGATGTTCAAAAAGTTACGTAGATTTATTTGGACAAAACGTCACACGTGTCGCAGTATACAACGTTCCGAGGCCCCGCAGGGTCCCTTCATCAGGGCAGAAAAGTGACACATCATCTATTGAGTGCTGGTGATTTCTATCTTTCATTGTTTGCTGTGCACGGCACCATCCGTGATTGTCGCTACGAGCACCACCATTGTTTCTTGGACCCGGAAACGCTCTAAGGGGTGTAGGGGGGGACTACTGCTTTCTGAATTTGTGTAAATATGTCAAATTATTTGAATAAAAGGGATTTTTTAGCACGTAAGCTTTGATTGCATTATGAAAAACAACTTTAGTATGTATTCCTATTAAAATGCTGATGTCATAACATCAGCATTGTAGAGAGGATATGCTGGGACTTTACAATTCCTTTAAAGTGAACTAATATCACCTTCAGGCTTGTTGGTATAAAATATATACTAGTCCTAATGTACTTTGTGTTTTTTTTTTTTAGGGTTTTCACTCTCCTGTATTAAATGTATTGATTTTAACGGAGCTGCCTGTACAGGTAGCACGGAGACCTGCAATTCAGGATACAGTTGTGCCACGTCACTATCTGTTAGTAAGTATCTAACTATGTCAACCGTATTTACTGAAAAGCCTCAAGAATTTTCAGCTTCAGGCTAGGTTCACACCAGATGCAGTGCGTTCTGGCGCTATTCTTGTCAGAACGCACTGCATCGCATTGCGTCCAGCTCACTTTTCTGTGGGGTGTGGCGGGCCATTGAAGTGAATGGCACCGTAGCCACGCCCTCCGGGCGATCGGCCACAAGGGAGCACAAGGCACATTGTGCCTGCTGTCCGGTGCGATCAAAATGCTGCGAGCTGTTCAGCACAATTGTTCCTTTTACCGACTATGTTCTAAAAGAGACCCTGTCATCAGAACACGAAATTCAACAGCAATCTTCCCATACATCTTTATGTGCATTTAATGCTTTGTTGGCATGATATTTACCTGTACAAACCTCCCTTGTGTAGACATCCAAAAGCCGCGAGATTGCTGCCGAACGCCGACATCTTGGATGTGATGTCAGCAGCCCCAGCAGAGTCAAAGCTGTCAGTCAAATGACACTTCATAATATTCCTCATAACAGGTTATGTAGGGAGGTGAGCGGGGGGGCAGAGAAGCTGGGCCAGCGCAGACAGTAAGTAGACACCCCCCCAGAGACGAGAGGGCTATGATATGTAAGAAGGGAGGAGACTGTGCTAGGGAAATTATTCTTCTAAAGCAGTTCATATTTTTGCAGAGACGCATTGGAAGTCAATGAAAAATAGTTTCTAGAAAGGAAAAACAAAGCAAGAAAGCATTTTAAACATTTGTTAATTTTTTGCTTTTACTTGCAATATGTTAAGATGGTGACAGGGTCCCTTTTTGAAGGCGCTATATAAAAACTATGTGGATTTCTTTTCGGCATGGATGCATGCTGACCAACTAACATTCACAATTTGTATGCAGCTTCAACTGCTGGTTCAACCCTTACGCGAGGATGTTCCCCCAATAACCAATGCAACATAACCGGAAGCTTAACGTTTGCAGGTGGCAATGTCAAAATCTCAACTCTGTGCTGTGACACCGACAACTGTGTATCCCCCATACCTACGTGTAAGTACATCATGTCACATTATTTATCGCTCGCATAGATGTCAGGTTGCTCATATCTGTTATTAATAGTGCCAGTACATATCTCATCCAAATTAATGTCCCTAACGCGCTACAAAACGGCCCACGCCTGAAAAGGTACAGGTACTACTTTGGGCCGTTTGTGGCGCGTTTCCATTGGGATACAGCCAAGTAGCCTTCGGAAACGCGCGTTTGTCGCGCAACTTTTTTACCGCGAACCGCGGTAAAAAAACGCGCGACGGTCACGCGACAGACGCGCATATGCAATACGCCTAGGTGTGAACGAGACCTTAGACGCACTTTTTCCCCCCAAAAGGCGGGCAAAAATGTCTGTGTCTTATGGAGCGAATATTCCCCCCAGGTCTCAACAATCTCCTGTGCCCCCCCTAAAGTCAGGTCAAGCAGCTGCTTGACAGCGCCGGCAGGGGGGGCGGAAAGATGCGACTGGCAGGGGGCCCCTGTAATATGGCAGCGATCACACCTGTCAGCGCTCCCTTTCTCTCCTCCCGGCCGCTGCAGCTTCAGAGCAGCCAGGAGGAGAGAGAGGGAGCACTGTCAGGTGTGATCAGAGCCGCCTCTCTGAGCAGTGTGAGCGTGTGGGGGCACATGTGCATGCACAGCCGAATTTGCCCGGGAGCAGAGGAGCGGCAGGTAAGTTCCCGTCCCCAGTCCCCGTCAGGAAGTTCTCGTCTGCTCTCCCCCGCCGGCTACCTTTCACGCCACCGAACAGGTGCAAATCCTCTCCTGATGGAGGAGAGAGAGAGAGATTTAAAATTCATCCTTCTTTTTGAATGTAAGGCCAACCTCCTAAAGCTAAACGCCAGGCAGGTTTAAAGAAAAAACAACAAAAAAACATGAATTCAGTTATGTAATTATTCAAATGAAAATCATGGCTGTATATAAAATTAAAAATAGTGTAAATGCCTGAATATGATCTGATTCAGCCTCTTGTAATGCTCAAGGGAGGGGCAGCATTTTGGAGTCAATCAGGTGTGCTGTATGTGCATGTGCAGACAAGGAACTTGCTGACAGGAAGAGAGAGAGCTAAGAGATTATATTATTATTATTATTTTAATTTTTTTTGCTGCTCGTTCACTATCAATTTGCAGGCTGGAAGCAGGAAAGTCAGGTCACTAGGCTGGGTGTGCTGTTTACCTGGGATATGTAAATCTCAAGACTGGGTGGACAGAAATAGCAATCCTCAGGCAGTAACATGAGCTCCCATATATGTATTTCAATGGTGTATTTAGTTGTTTGCCTACAGCTGAGCTCACAATTTAGCTTAAAATACTGCAATAATACAGGGTACCCCCAGAGCCACCCGATCTGGTAAAGTATACTTTATGGGGTACTGAATTTTGTCGCTGTTTCATGGACGCACACAATTTTTAACCTGTTTGGTATCTATTTACTCGTTGTACCTTCCTCTTTTATATTTTATTTTTAAAAAATGGGTGTTTTATTGTGTTTTGGGGCAGCGGTCGCCAACTTGTGGTCCGCAAGAAAATTTTGGTGGGCCCCTCTGTTGCTGTACAGGCTGAGTCATCATTGAAGCGGCACGGAGGCTCCGGTGCTGCCTCTCACTGAATCAAGCAACGGCTGTCACAAGGAATGCGCGGCTCTCAGTACAGTGCGGGCTCTGCAGGAGGCGGGGCATCTCGTCAGTACCCGACTGAGCAGGCTGCGGGACATAGAAAAAGTGGGGAGAAGCCAGGTAATAGTGGCTCAGTGTGGGG
>NW_017307553.1:69986-92326 GCF_000935625.1 Nanorana parkeri | reverse complement strand
TATATAATTTTAAAAATTCATATTAGTTGTCCGCGGGATTTAATATTATGAATTTAGTGGTCCATGAGATCCGAAAAGGTTGGTGACCGCTGTTTTGGGACATTTAAGTGCATTTTCACAAAGTTTTATTCTATAGGGTCTCGGCTTTCAGAAAATATTTAATGTTTGGGGGTTTTAAGTAATTTTCAGGCCTAAAATGTGGAATATAACATGAGTGCAAAAAAGAAAAATAGGCCTCAGCCATGAAGGGATTAAATGAGAACAGAAGGTTCACACATACAGGGTTATTCACAAAAGGGTGAAGAGTTTGGAGAAGGGAGGAGAAGTGAACAATCTAGGACAGTGATGGCGAACCTTGGCACTCCAGCTGTGCCAAAACTACAAATCCCAACATGCATCTGCCTCTGGGAGTTATGACTGTGGCTGTCAGAGCCTTGCAATGCCTCATGGGACTTGTAGTTCCAAAACAGCTGGAGTGCCAAGGTTTGCCACCACTGATCTAGGACAACATAGCTAAAGTGGAAAGTAAACTGAATTTGTAGAATTTCTCCAAATCAGCTATGTTGTCCTAGATTGTTCTCTTCTCCAAACTCTTCACCCTCTTGTGAATAACACCGTATATTTTGATTTCTTTGTCACCATAAAAAAAGTTAATTATGATCAAAGCAAACTAATAGCACTTTTTATTTTTTGCAGTGCCAGTCGCTAATTCTTCAACAAACAGCCTGAGTTGTAGCGCCTGTGCCACGGGTACAAGTGACTATTGTTCTAGTTCTAATACCCTGCAGTGCACCGGCATCGAGACAAAATGCGGACGAATGTCTACATATGTTACAGGTACCTTCTCTGTTTTGTGCCTCGGCTCCTGGGAGAGCGATCTGTTATGGTTGTTGTATGATGATATCGAAGGGCATCCGTGCATTACTTCTGGGCACATGAGAGACTTGCCCCACTTGTCTATGAAAAAAAATTTGGGCTTTAAGCAGCATCAGTCCCATTAAAGGAGAACTATGGGGTTAGGGCTTTCCCCCATGGTTCTCCTAAGGGTAACGGGAAGACATAAATTAGCGTCACCCTAACCTCAGTATAACGCGAGCTACAGCTCGCGGTGATCCACCCAGCTGCGTGAATGACAGCTGGCTCTGCCTATCTAAAGGCAGAGCCAGCTGTACCCGCCCCCTCCGTTACGCCACTCAGCGCTGGAGGATCGGACAGGGGGAGGAGGGGTGGAATCCCTGCAGGGAGCCGTGAGTGACAGTCACGGCTCTCTGCACGGATAAATCGAGAAGTGAGCGAGCGCCGGTATATGTTCGCTCACTTCCCGATCTACTGAGCCGACCTGTGACAGTTTCATTGTCGCAGGTCGGCTCAGATTATAAGGCTGAAAATCACTGGCCTCATAATTCTCCTTTAAGGGGCTTGAAAGTTATTTTTCTCTTGCTGTGAAACACCCGTACATGAGCCTCATGTGGTTCTCCTGATGGGTTCACGAATAAATGCAATATCCTTCTTTTTATTTTTACTATAAAAGGTTTCCTTGATGGTTTTCAATTTTAGAATCGCAGGTTACGTTGATGTGTATAAAAGATACTTATTTTTATGTGGCATTTCAGCCCTGATGTACAGCCCCTGAAATGTGTTGGCTTTTGCAAATCGTTTTTTAGCATAAGGTTATATCTTATATTATTGTGCAGAGCTTCAATTCTAGATGCACTTCTCCCCATCACAACCCAAGGTGATCGTGGAAATCCTTTGGAGTGTAGAAGCTATATACAAGGGAATAGTGGTACACCACAGGCATAAGTGGGATCCTAAGCATTAGACACCACACTCCCAAAAAACTCCATTGCAGGGATAAGCAGGATCCTAAGCACTGGGCACCACACTCCCAAAAAAACTCCACCTCAGAAATAAGTTGGATTCTAAGCACTAGGCACCACACCCAAAAAAATCTCCACCTCAGGATCCTAAGCATTAGGTACCACACTCCCAAAAAACTCAGCCACTGGAAAAAGCTGGATCCTAAGCACTTGGCACCACACTCCCAAAAATCTCCACTGCAAGAATAAGCTGGATCCTAAGCACTAGACACCACATCCCCAAAAAACTCAATTGCGGGAATAAGTTGGATCCTAAGCATTAGGCATCACACTCGCACAATACTCAACCGAAGGAATAAGCCAGATCCTAAGCACTAGACACCACACTCCCAAACTTCACCGCAGGAATAAGCAGGATCCTAAACACTAGACACCACACCCCCAAACAATCTCCACCACAGGAATGAGCGGTATCCTAAGCACAGGGCACCACACTCCCAAAAAACGTCACCGCAGGAATAAGCGGGATCCTAAGTACTAAGCACCACACCCCCCAAAGAACTCCACTGCAGGAATAAGCGGGATCCTAAACACTAAGCACCACACCCCCCAAAGAACTCCACTGCAGGAATTAGCAGTATCCTAAACACTAGACACCACACCCCAAAAAATCACCACCGCAGGAATAAGTGGGATCCTAAGCACTAAGCACCACACCCCCCAAAGAACTCCACTGCAGGAATAAGCGGGATCCTAAGCACTAGGCACCACACCAAGAAGTGTAGAAGCTGCCAATCCAGATTCTCCATAGTTGGGCCATCATCATACGATTGGAGAATTACTACAATACAAAATTATATAATAAAACTTCAACTACCAATTTCCGAAATCCCAATGCACCCGAATGTGTCCGAATTTCCATTCCCGAATTTCGGATCCCATCCAACTTTTGTTGAAAAGCTAAACTGTATCGGACACGTGACTTTTCAGGGCCAATCAGATGTATTTTTTGGTTCATTGCATACGAATGGCTCTGAATAAGAATTTTCATTACGGCAACATGAGAGCCATATACAGTATATACCTATAATACTAAAGATGAGGTTCCTAGACCCAAATGGCATTCGAGATCCGAATTTTCAAATAGCATTGGGGGGCTCCTGAATACCAATTCGGGTCTGGGAGCCTAAACTTTAGTAATATGTGTATATGGCTCCGAGCTCCTGAATGCAATTCCGAAATTCGGATCTCGAATGCCATTCGGTCTAGGAGATTCACATTTGGTAATAATATCCGTATATATGGTTTTCTGTGGTCCGAACCTGAAACCCAGAACCGAATTGAATTTTGGACCCGAATCCCGAAATAAAGAAATATCCAAACCAAACCGAATTTTTTCTCAGCTTACATGTCTAACAAACAGTTGTAATGTTATCTGCTTTAAAGCTTTCCTCCAGGTAAACAGCACGGCGCACTGTTGTAATAAATATACTATGTGGCCGAAAATATGTGGGCACCTGGTCACCACCCCTTTATGAGCTTGTTGGGCATCCCATTCCAAAACCATGATCATTATCATACACCTGGCCTCTTTGGGATTATAACAACCTATACTCTTCTAGGAAGGCTTTCCACAAGGATTTTTGACTGTCTTTGGGACCTTGTTTCCATTCAGCCAAAAGCACATTTGTGAGGTCAGGTGTCACATACCTGGTTGGAGACTGAATGCGTGAGGAGGCCTCCCTTGCACCTCATGTCCCGAGGACTCTGAAGTTGGGGACAGAGTCCAAGTAGACAGCGAGTGGCACGAGTGCCAGTGGTGATAACACAGTGCAAGCTGAAATCCAAGGGCTTTCGTAGGCGAAGTCCAAGTAAACGAGCCAAGGTCAAAACCAATAGAGCAATAACGGTACAGAGGGGTCAGGCCGAAGCAAAGTCCAGTAAACAAATCCGAGGTCGGTGGCAGGCAAGAATCGTCAAGAGAAATCCGGGTCGCACTAAATCAAGAAGGAGATCACAGGAACACAGGAGAGCTGAAGAAAACCCAGCAATATGGTGGTGCTCAGGGTGGGTTTATATAGGGGAAGTGATTAAAATGATGTGTCACTTCCTGTGCGCCATTTGGCGCACTTTTGTGCGGCTGGTCCATGGCGCTCCCGCGCATTTCCCCCATAGTACAGATAAAAGCGCTTGGCACATGCGCAGTTACAGGGGCTCGCTTACATCAGGTACTGATGTTGGATAAGACCTGGTAATCGGCATTCCAATTCCTCCCAGTAGGGTTGAGTTCAGATCTCTTTGCAGACCACTCGAGTTCCTCCACACCAGATTTGTCCAACCATCAACAATAGCTAACATGGGCAAAAAATCTGCACAGACAGGTCACATAAAAAAGTAAAATATCTGATTACATTGATGCAAGTGATTTCTTTGATTCAGAGTTATGGGCTGGCAAGCCATTATTTGCCACGCTGTATTTTCCATTGTTCTGAATGTATTCTTTTTCGTTTTGATTCCACAGGATCTTCAACAAGTACGACCTCCATTCGTGGCTGTGCCACGCCAAGTGTCTGTGACTTGCTCGGAAACCAGCAGGTGACATACACATACATAAATTTAAATGTGGCTGTGAAAACCTACTGCAGTAATGGCGGCTTCAACCTCCACGCCACATTTTATCTGCCCGCCTTCATCGCTTTCTTCTTATTTCAATTATTACTTTAAAGATGTTGTTGTGGGTACAGAGACATGCGGTAATGTGAACATTTTGGACTCAAAACCTATTGCTTGAAATCTAACATTTCCCTTGAGAGTCCAACTCAAGCCCTTCTAGCCAATAATATTGAATCTGATGAAGGGTTCCTGCTCGGCCCCTGAAGGGTTGCCATCCCTGTGACAACATGTCTATGTTATTTTGTCAATAAAAGACGTTTTCCTGGACACATTTCTTTGGTGTGTTGGTGACATCTTGTTTCTTTATTTATTTATCTGAGCAGCGCCATCTACAGTCACTTCAGCGCCCATTTTAACCCCTTCATGAACAATGACGTACAGTCAGGGGTGTATCTACTGCAAGGCAAACTAGGCATTTGCCTAGGGCAGCACTTTCCAGGGGGGCAGCAGGAAACGCCACCCAAACCAATGAGGTGGACAGGGCCGGACTTGCCCTTGTGGGCCAAGGCTGGACGGCACAGAATCAGGCAGCGGCGACTGCCTAACGAGGTGAACTAGGCGGCCGCAAGGCCCTAAGAGTGGCTGCCTAATTAGAGGGCTGCCCGGTGGAGGGGAGGGTCCAGTGAGTTGCGGTCCGGCTGGCTTTGTACAGGGGGTGGAGGAGAAGCAGCGTGTGGCTCGGGGCTGTCCATAGCATGTGATCTGATGGCGGGATGTCCCAGAAGCAGGCTGGGGACTGCAATGTATCCTGCTGGTACTGATGGCACTTCGAGCTGCAGGTAAGAGGAGCAGCACATGTATGCAGGGAAAGGGACTATGCACAGCCCACCTGAGACCATGTACAGCTCTCTTGAGACCCCGTGTGCGCTGTATCCAGTGACTTACAGGTTGCGCAAAATTATCTAAACAGGAAGGGGTGTGGCAAATTTAGATTGAGGGGGGTGTCCGGGTTTAGTCTTGCCTAGGGCAGCACTAGTCTTTACAGTAGAAGCGATCCTGGCGAATCAGCTGTCGCTAGATTGCTTCTACAGGCCGGTGAACGGATAGCCCCCCCGCCATGTTTCCCTGGCTCTGTTGCCCCTCCTACGGGCCTGGGGCCGGCTTCTCTGGTGCCGGGGGGAAGCTGGGGAGGAGATGGACGAAACTCCGGCCGTTGATCCCCTCCCCGTTCTATGGGACCGGGAGCGATGCAGATTGCTTCAATAGCTTATTTGGAGTGTAAAGGTGACACTGGGGGTCTTTTGGACCCCACGCATCACCTTAAAGAGTACCTGTCACCACTAATCTGCTATCACATGGGGGACTTGTAAGGTTAGGGCTTTTCCCCATAGTTCTCCTTAGGGTAACGGGAGGACACAAACTAGCAGCTTGCGGTATACTAAGACGCTGCAGCTGAAGCGGATCCCGACAATTATGTCTGGATCCGCCCAGCTGCGTGATTGACAGCTGGCTCTGCCTATCTAGAGGCAGAGCCAGCTGTACCCGCCCCCTCCTCGTCTGTTCTGCCAGTCAGCGCTGGAGGATCGGAGCGGGGAGGGGGGAATCCAGTCCCTCCCTGTCACGGCAGAGAGCCGTGACAGGATCGAGAGGTGAGCGAAATGCCTATATCTGTTCGCTCACCTCCCCATCTACTGTAGCCGACCTGTGACAGTCTCATTGTCACAGGTCGGCTAGAACTATGAGGTGAGTGAAAAGCATTTTTAAAATATTGTTACACTAAAACAAACACGGCTACATCTATAAAAAGCAGCCCAAATCTCTATAATTTGCATTCTTATCATTTTTGACCTATTTAAATTTATGGTTGACATTTGTTTTTCTAAAAAATATTTTCAACTTGTCTTGTTTTAATTGTTAAAGGCAATGTGTAGCTATTTTGTAAATACGGAAAACTCCACATTATCCGGCATTCAAGAACCGGCAAAAAAAAATCCTACGTACTTAGGGAGTTATTTACAAAGCTGCCAAAGGCCGCCGAGTGAATAACCCAGCCGAAGGCGAAGTGAGCCGAGCGCTGTTTGGCTATTCGCTTCAGCCTTGTACGGCTGATTTCAGCCATACAATCAGCAGAAGGAATTTGACTCAGCTGATCCAACATCTGCGTCGACTGAGCCAAAGCTCCTGCAGCTCACTTGCAGCCGTTTGCCCCTATTCTCGTAGGTGCAGAACGGCAGTAAGTGAATAGCCGAATGCCGCTGACCTCGGCTATTCTGCTTGGTACCTCCGAGGAAGCAAGCAGAATAGAAAAAAAGTGGAGAAAAAGAATGTTAAATTATTTTAAAAAATGTAACAAAAAATAGGCAAATAAAAATAAATTAAAAATTTGAGAAAAAAAAATGACGCACGCCGACACGACCGCATGCGAAGGACTCCCACCGCATAATCTGACAGATGCCGGCAAAAGAAAAACAGTTAGGTGGAGCTAGTTAGCTCCGCCCAACTGTTTCCTATTGGCTGGCATCTGCCAGAGTCTTCTAGCAGGTCCCGGTCAATGAATAACAACTGGGCGGAGCTGGCCGTGATGTCACAGCTGGCCCCGCCCACTTGTTGTTTAATTACAGATTAGCGTCCCCTGTCCATTTGGGGATGCTGATTTGTCATGACAACTGGGCGGAGCAAGCCGTGAGATCACAGCCTCTCCACCCAGCTGTCATTTGCGTGGAGATCATCGGCTTCGGCTGACCTTTCTCCACGCTTCGGCTGTGAATACGGCTCAGCCGAGCCGAAGCATATGTGTTTGGTTCGGCTGTGGTTTGGGCTATCGCGAATAGCCCGTACAGCATCCCTTCGGTTCAACTGAACCGAAAGGGCAGAGGCAGCCGAAGCGAGCCGAAGGATCAGCTGAAGCTACGGCTGAATCCTTCGGCTCTCTAGTGGATGATCCCCATAATATGTCGGTTGCTTGGTGCACACTAAAAAAATCTTGTTCGCAACTAAATGTATTTGTGTAGTCACCCTGTCACATGAGACTACAAGCAGCCATGCCAGCACACAATGTGCAGAATTGGTCCACCGTTGTCACCAAAGGAGCCATACACTTTACAACCATCGCAAGACCTTAGTCTTGCAATGGTTGTAAAGTCATTTAAAAAATGTACAATCTGCCCATCTTGGACAGGCAAATCGTACTTGCGATCATCGGAAGCCCGCCCCAATGAGGGGCGGGCTTCCGATGACCGCATTGCTGAACGGGCAGTGTGCGGCCCGTTCGGCATTTGTCTCCCGAGCATCATTCAAACCAGTTTTCTAGCATGCTCCTTAGACAAAAGATGTGCGACCGTACAGTAGAAACGGTTGCACGTCTTCATTCACACTCCACGATTCTCGTACGATCGCGGGATTTCCCGCGATTCTCGTACGAGAATCGTGCAGTGTATGGGCACCTTTACATTAAGCTAGTCCAGAGCAATGATGTGTCCTCCTGCCACAATGCTTCACCAGCAATGGTACTTCCATATCCCTTTTCTCATTCTAATTTTAAATAAAAAAAAGGTTGGAGACTGTTTGAGAAATGAAAAATGGATCTTGGCCAAAACTAAGTCCCATAGAAAAGAACCCAAAATGCCCAAACAACTCTTTTTTCATAATCTCTAATTTGCTTAGTGGAATCTTACCAGTGGAGCAAGGTGTGGGCTTAAAATTGGTAAAAAGTACTGTTGGAAATGCAACAGCATATTACTGACATACTGATGTTAAATGTAGGGATGCACCGATACAAGTTTTTTGGTATCTAGTACGAGTACCGATATTTTTTTTCTGGTACTTGCCCATACCGAATACCGATACCGGAAGGCCCATTAAGGAAGCCGGTGAGGCGTGTAATGACTCGCTGCCCGGCTTCCTGATTAGCTGGGAAGCCAGGTGGCTTGTGTCAACTCGCCCGATTACCCGGGATGCTGTCTCCATGCTCCCTCGACACCAGGTACTAGTATCGGTGCCTCCCTAGTTAAATGTCTTTTGAGCTATAGATGGCGCTGTAGTGCAATGTTACTCTCTATGTGCATGCTTATCTATGATACACAGGAAGCTGTTTTTTTCTATCTATATGTTTTCCTCACAATGCTGTGTTCTTCTAAGCAAGTAAAACTAAATTCAGCATTCCCCAAGATCTCAGTGCTTCATCTCAACACAAAACCAACAAGTACATGTGCGTATACATTCAATGACAATTCTTTCGAATGTAATCAGGGCCGGATTTACTCTCTTTGCTGCCTCAAGGCCAGGTTCCTCAATGTGCCCTCCTACCCGGCGAATCCCCCCCCCCGCATGGAGAATGGCAGACCTGCAGGCTGCATACAATGTTGCCGAGATCACTTGTACATAACAAGCGACGGCTTCCCTGCTCTACATTTAGCTTCGCTTGCCCAAAGCAGGGCTAAATGTAGAAAATAACTACATGCCCTGGCATCAGGAGATAGGAATTCCACACCCCTGCCGCCCCTCTATTCCCTGCTGCCCCGAGGCCGGGCCTTGGTTGGCCTTGTGGGAAATCCGGCCCTGAATGTAATAATGGAGCAGTTCTGTACCATGGAAAGAGCCGAGCGCTCATGATAATGTGACCTGCATACACTATGCTAATCTGTTAATGTTTTTATTGTGTAATGCTCATTGGCACAGATACATATTTTATATGGGTGTGGTGCTGCTTTTGCATGCTACTAATAAGCTCCACCAAGGTGATAACTAGTACTTTTATTTTATGACCTACTAAACACACATGCTCAATACTCTTTCCAAAAGAAAACCAACTGGTGCATGTTAAAAGCAATCAAACATATTGATATTGAAATATTTAAATATTATTAGAGAGCTGTTAAAAGTTGAAAACTTGGAACGCCAACATTCTAATTCTAAGGATTCTGCTAAAATCTACCTATCTGCATGGAGTTTGTGGAGTCTTCTTGTGTTTGCATGGCCTCACAAATCCTAAAACATACAAATACACTCACTGGCCTCCACCCAAATTCTACCAAATCTTTGAATGAGCTGCTATAGTGCAAGGGACTGATTCAAAATTCTTAGCTAAAGATGCTTATAATCTAAGAACAAAAATGTAATATACACTATATTGCCAAAAGTATTGGGACACCCCTCCAAATCATTGGATTCAGGTGTTCCAATCACCTCCATGGCCACAGGTGTATACAATCACGCACCTCGGCATGCAGACGCTTCTACAAACATCTGTGATAGAATGGGTCGCTCTCAGGAGCTCAGTGACTACAAGCGTGGTACCGTGATAGGTTGTCACCTGTGCAATAAGTCCATCCGTGACATTTCCTTGCTACTAAATATTCCGCGGTCACCTGTCACTGGGATTATAACAAAGTGGAAGCAACTGGGAACAACAGCAACTCAGCCACGAAGTGGTAGGCCACGTAAAATGACAGAGGGGGTCAGCGTATGCTGAAGCGCACAGTGCGCAGAAGTCGCCAACTGTCTGCAGAGTCAATAGCTACAGACCTCCAAACTTTGTGTGGCCTTCAGATTGGCACAACAACAGTGCGTAGAGAGCTTCATGGAATGGGTTTCCATGGCCGAGCAGCTGCATCCAAGCCTTACATCACCAAGTGCAATGCAAAGCGTGGGATGCCGTGGTGTAAAGCGCGCCGCCACTGGACTCTAGAGAAGTGGAGACGTGTTCTCTGGAGTGACCAATCACGCTAATCTGTCCGGCAATCTGATGGGCGTGTCTGGTTTTGGCGGTTGCCAGGAGTTCTTCCCAGAAGAGTTGAAGCTGTTATAGCCGCAAAGGGCGGAGCCAACCCAATACTGAACCCTACGGACTAAGACTGGGATGCCATTAAAGTTCATGTGCGTGTAAAGTGTCCCAATACTTTTGGTAATATAGTGTGTATAAAGAGTCACTCTTTGGTCTCCTTCTGTCTTTCTTTGGCAATCAAACATGTCCATTTTGCTTTATTACGTATATAAAAAAAAATGAAAGGCCACATTTGCATTCCATGAACTTTTGGGCACTCCCAACTATTGTATTAATGTATGTGTGAAGGTGGAGTATGTATTTCTGAATAGTTCGGAAAGTATATGGATGGATCCAACTTCCTTATTGTATCTGTCAAATTGATGGATCTCTGCATCTGTTCCCACACCCATCAGTATCTGCACTCATATAAATTCAGCTCAGCAGCCTGTTCCAGGGAACAGTGACTGAAGGGACATCTGTTTGGAACACATTGGACTGGATGATGGAAAATGTACTAAGTGTCCTCCTTCTTCTCTGTGCTTTGGCAGCACCAGGTATGTCTGAATTTGATACAATTTAAGAGTTAATTATATATAACCTTGGTTCTCAACTGGTGGGTTGTGACCCAAAAGTGGGTTGTGACCCTGTTATCAGTAGGGATGCTGCATGCCTTCCACTTTTCTAGGTGAGAGGCTCCTCTGCCTCCCCCTAGCGCAGCACTGTCAGTTCTCACACCAAACAGGCATTCAGAATATGCTGCCCAGTGCCGAGTGTCAGCTTGAGGTGGGGTGGAATGGGGCTATGGCCGTGAGGGAGCTCCATCCATGCGTGCATTGCTTACGCACTGTACCACACAATCGTACCTATCATGCATTCTGGAGTGGGAGGTGTGTTGCGTTGCCATTCATTTGAATAGTACCTCAAACACACCTCCCACCCACAGTTCGTGTTCGTACGCCCGCACTGGAACACACGGTACAGTAATGCCATGTGTTCCATTGCAGTGCGACTTGGGTCGCGACTTAATGACCAAGGACAAATGTGGGTCCTAAGGTTACACAGTTTGAGATCCACTGGTGTATAAGATTTAAAAGTTTAATTATCTCCAAAACGATATTAAATTCCTCAAAATAATGTATGAGCAGCACACCGAAGTCTAATCTGCTCGGCAACACCGGGACACTTGGCCAGCTCAGAGAGAACCCAAATAGCCAAAGGCTTGGGCTGGTGAAAGCTGCTGGGAAGCGTTCTACTTTGGCCAAAGGGGGCTTTATTCATTGACATTTTAAAAAAAAAATTGTTTTAGTAATGTCAGCCTTACTTCAAATGTTATCTGTGGGGTTTAGGGTTTGTATAAATAATGATATTAAAAATAGAGGCATCCAAGGACAAGAAGACTCCCTTGAAGACAAAGCTTTGATCATAGATATTGCCCCTGTTAGGATGACACCAAATATGAAACAATATGAAATAGTTAACTATTAATTGGCAAAATAAACATATATTTTATAGAAAATAATAATAATACTAATAATACTACTAATAATAATAATTAAAAAAAACACACAACACAATAATAAAATAGATAAAACAATACTGCATAAAAAAACAAGATACGAAAAAAGCAAAAAAGGGCCAGATAAAAATAAGTTTAAAAAAAATAGAAACAAAACAAGCTATCTCCCTGAAGCATTAAAGATCTTTGTATTTGTATATTTGCAATCTGTGGGGTTAGGGTTTGTATAAACAATTATATTAAAAATAGAGTCATCCAAGGACAACAAGCCTCCCTTGAAGACAAAGCTTTGATCATAGATATTGCCCCAGTTAGGATGACACCAAATATGAAAAAAAAAATGAAACAGTTAACTATTAATTGGCAAAAATAAAACATATATTTTATAGAAAAAATAATGATAATAAAACACAGAAAACAGTAATAAAACAATCCTGCGTTAAAAAACAAGATAAGAAAAAAGGAAAAAAGGTTAGATAAAAATAAGCTTGAAAAATTAGAAACAAACTAGCTATCTCCCTGAAGCATTAAAGATCTTTGTATTTGTATATTTGCAAAAATAAATAAATAGATGACATAAATAAATGACATAAATAAATAAATAACATAAAATAAATACATAAAGAAAAAAATAACATAAATAAGTAATATAAATAAATAAACATAAATAAATGACATAAATAAAAAAAATATATATCTATAAATAACAGAAATAACGTAAATAAAAGACTTATCCCCTTAAACCTCCTAAACTAATTTTAAATAATGAATCCAGATTTTAAAAAATGACATGGCCTAGCAAAGGATGTCTTAAAATGTTTGCCAAACACTTACGTTCACGTTTTGGGACAGCCCCCAGCTCTCTCAGTTCAGCTTCCCTGAACTTCCTGCCCAGTGCAAAGACCCCCAAGGGACAGAGCAGTCTCCAGCAGCTGTCCATCTGCTAGCTTGGAGAAGAAAGGAAGGAGGAGTGGAGGTAGGGAAGAGCGGAATAGGGGAAGTGGCTTGTCTTGCTGTGCCTGTGTATCTGTGGAGACGCACAGCATACTAGCACACACAAGGGTGGCTCAATAGGACCCTTCAAGGGAAAAGAGCCCCCCTATAACAGGATATCAGGACCAGCTGATTCTGCAGGAAAGTAAAACTTTTAAACATCAAGAAGCAGCTCCCATTGTAAGTGATTTTATAGCATTTGAAATTGCTTACATTTTTGTGTGTGCCAGAATGTGTCAGTCTGCACAGCTTATTAGCACATTATGGCCGACTTCCTTTGTGGGCAATCCCCTCCAGCGAAGCGATGCAATGTCATTGCTCTCCTCCACTCAGTGGTGTATTTTGGTTTTGTGCTGCCCTAGGCAAGACTAAACTCGGGCACCCCCCTCAATTTAAATTTGCCCCGCCCCTTCCTGTTTAGGACATTTTGCGCAACCTGCCAGTCACTGGTTTAGCGCACACGGGGTCTCAGCAGAGCTGTGCATGGTCTCAGGTGGGCTGTGTGGAGTGTATAGTGGGCTGTGCAGGGTCTCAGGAGGACTGTACATAGTCCCTTTCCCTGCATACATGTGCTGCTCCGCTTACCTGCAAGTTGAAGTGCCATCAGTACCAACAGGATACATTGCAGCCCCCAGCCTGCTTCTGGGACATCCCGCAATAAGATCACATGCTATGGCCTCCCCTCCATCGGGCAGCTCTCTAATTAGGAACGGACGCCTGGTTTGCCTCATTAGGAAGCCGCCGCTGCTTGATTCTGTGCCGCCCAGCCTCGGCCCACTGGGCAGGCGCCCAGTATGCCCAAAGGAAAGCCCAGCCCTGTCCGCCTCATTGGTTTGGGGCAGCGTTTTCTGCCGCCCCCCCTGGATAGTGCCGCCCTAGGCAAATGCCTAGTTTGCCTTGTGGTAGATACACCCCTGCCTCCACTGTCGGCCATTTGACCTTCTCCCGGTCTTCTTCCTCCTCATTGGCTGGGCCACAGACAAACAATAATTAATGTTTCTTTCAAATTTAATTTCAGGACATTCTCTTTCGTGCCTCATTTGTAAAGCAAAGGATTCAACATGCAAAGGTATCAGCAAGAAATGTAGCTATGCCTGCGCCTTGATTTATCGGGAAACCACTGAAGGTATGTCAATAACTGATATCTATCGTTTTACATTCATAAGGCAAGACTCCTGCCCAAAAACAAAGGCGTACATGTCAAAAATAATTTCTAGGCACGCCAAGGTAGACGGAGTATCTACTTTATTAACCACTTGCTGCCCAGAGCAATTTCTTACATTTGCACACACACATGATCAAATCAGAAATTTGGGCTAGAAAACAGCTTCAAACCCCCAAACAATGATATATGTTCTAAAAGCAGAGGCCCTGTAGAATACAAAGATGCTAGTTGCAATTTTTTTATGTTGCACGGTATTTGCGCAAATGTTTATCAAACAAGTATTTTTAGGATAAAATACACGAAAATTAAATTTAGTGCACAGAAACATAATATAATGCCCAATTTTTTAGTAAAATATAAAAGACGAGTAAATAGATACCAAACATGTCAAGCCTTAAAATTGCGTGCGTCCGTGAAACCGCAAAAAAACTACAATAACCAAAATGTCCCATAAGCGATGCTTTAAACACTTATACTGCTCATCAGTTTAGCACTAACAGTGATTGATTGGCCTAGAATTATTGCTCTCACTCCGACGCTCGCGAAGATATAAAACATGTGTGGCAGAATTTTTGTTTTTGCACGTAGGTGCATACAATGCATGTTTGCGTGCACGTGAGGGCGGGAGACTTTAAAATATCTTTTTTTTTGCATTTCTAATTTTTTTTTATGTTACTTTCATTTTTACATTTTTTTTTCACACTCAGTTTTATTGCTATTGCATGGGGGCTAACAAGCCCTTTATGTAATAGAAAATATAATGTGACAGGTCCTCTTTATGGAGACATCAGGGGTCTTTTAGACCCCTAATGTCACCTAGGGACCCCAAAGAAACTGATGAAGCAGAGATCTGCTTCACCAGCTTCTTCTTCTGGCTCTAGGAGCCGGAGAATGTGCCCAGTGACACCGGAAGTGATGTAATGCACATCACATCCGGGTCCAGTGATCGAAGGAGAGATCAGTGGCTGGAAGCCGCTGGTCTCTCCTCTGATCTATCAGGGAAGACCCTCCACGCCGGTCCACACAAGGGACAGTTGAGCCTGGGAAGCCGACGGCAGCACCAGCGCCCGCAGAGAGCGGGGAGGGGGACACAGACGCCAGATCACTTGTACTTAAACAGCAATCGCCGGCTGTTTAAAATGGTATAAAGAACATGGCTGCCGTGTTCTTGGTATAACCACTTCCAGCGGATGACTTACATTTACGTGAACCCGCGGGAAGTGTTTAAGGGGTGGGGCATTTATTTTAAATGGGTGTGGTGAGGGCCAGATTTACTCTCTCTGCTGCCCCAAGGCCAGGTTCCTCAATGCGCCCCCTCCCCAACATACCCTCCCCCCCCTTAATAGAGAATGGCAACCAGATGGCGGGGGCGGCAGGCTGCATACAAATGATCTCAGCGACATCGCCGAGACCACTTGTACAAATCGGGCAGCAGCTTCCCCAGTCTCTACATTTAGCCCTGCTTGCCCGAAGTAGGGTTAAATGTAGAGAAAATCTACCCACCCAGCGCCCAGAACTGCATGTCCTGGGCGTCGGGCGATAGGAATTACACACCCCTGCTGACCCTAGACCGGGCCTTGGCGGCCTCGTGGGAAATCCGGTCCTGGGTGTGGATCTACAAGAGGCATATTGGTAACCTGCTGCACAATTTAATATTAAAGTGCTGGATATAGAGAAAGGTTTATCATAACAAGGACAGAAACACAGCCGACAAAGTATTGCCCGCTGCTAAAATGATATACAGTATGTATTCTTTAGATAGCTACAACTTTTGGTCTGTGCTAGACATGTGCAGATGATTGCTTAGTTCCAAATTAAAATTCAGACGAACATCGGCATATTCAGACATTCAAATGCATCCAAATTTCCGAATTTAAAAAAATAACGAATCGAACGTATCTGAATTTTCTGATGAAACGACATTCAGATGCATCAGAATTTTTCCCTGAATGTCCCGTGCTTTTAACTTGGGAAGGGTGCTTTGCCAGAGGGGGTCTGGTATAAATTGGGGAGGGGAAACCGCACACTGTTTTTCTTTTGATTGACCTCGCAGGGGTCAGGAGGAAAAAGTACAACATAGCATATACAGTGCAAGGGTCAGGAGTACAACATATTGAAGGCAGTGCAGGGTTCAGGACTATGTAAGGCACAGCAGCAGTGGTCAATAATATTGCGTCCAATAAGAGTGAACTGTGAGTACAATGTATTAGGGCAGGGCTGCTGAACAGATTACGTTCTGATGCCAGTACAGTAGGGGGGGGTGCTTATTTTCCTTGAGACATTTAGGTTTTTGGTTTGTCCAATTGTCCAAAAGGGGCTTCAGAGAAGTCAATTTGAATGAGCAATTTTCCTTGTATAAAAAAAATGTATAAAAAGTAGGGGTGCGGAAATTAACGACTAATCAGTCGATTAATCGTTCATTTTCTTGATTGATCAAAATTATTTTGATCGATCAAAGTTACTCACCTCTCCGCCGGCTTCCGGGTCTTCCGTCGGAGATCCGTTGACGTCACAGACATCGACGTCACCGGACTCCTCCCCCCTTCTCCGAGTGGCTCTGTCAGCTAACAAAGGGAAGGGGGGAGGAGTCGGGTGATGTAGTTGTCCGTGATGGGTAACGAAGGGAAGGAGGGAGGAGTCCGGTGATGTCACGGACATAGACTCCTCCCCCTTCCCTTCGTTACCTGACGGAATCACTTGGGCTGTTGAGTCTCCTCCTCACTCTTGGGCCGGTGAGTCATCGGATGTGTGTACAAGGCAGCTAAAAAAAATAATAATATGTATCATGTAAAATCAATGATCTACTACCTTGCTACCCTGTTAGAAATCTACTATCTGCTACCCTGGTGAGACCCCCTCAGAGCCCTGGTGAGACCCCCTCAGAGCCCTGGTGAGACCAGGGCTCTGTGGGGTCTTGCCAGGGTTCTGTTGGGTCTTGCCAGGGCTCTGTGGGTCTAACAAGGCTGGTTAGACCCCACAGAGCCCTGCTACCCTGGTGAGGCCCCCTCAAAGCTCTGGTGAGACCCCCCTCTGTATGTGCATTATATTTAATCGAAATTAGTCGATTAATCGATTAAAACTTTTTCGATTAATCGAACAGGAAAATTTTAATCATTACCAGCCCTAATAAAAAGCAATAATAATATATTTCTTTTAGTACTAAATATAATAGAATTAATTATTAATGAGTTTGTTTGGTTAACCTAATTCTAGAGATCCTGTTGCCAGACCATTCATGTGTCTCGCCAAAGTTATGGCTCTTCATACACATTATTACTATAGATGATAATTGCTAGAGACGAGTATTAGTTTTGTTTTTTATTGTTAGCTCAGTTTACATGTTTTCTTCCACATGGCAGATGGAGAAACCACTAGAGACTATGTAAAGCTATGTATGGATTCAAAAATGTGTAATACAATGGACAGCATGAGCTTTATTGGTGGCACTAGGAAGATGGGAATTTCATGTTGCTACACTGATAACTGCACTCCGTCTCTACCCAAATGTAAGTTCCTTTATTTAACACTATTGTTTCCAGAGGTTACCAATGCCTAGATGTGTTAGATGATAATTCTGTATGTCCAATAATGATTCCAGCAATAACTCTATGGGGTGTATTCATAAAAAGTTTGCAGAGCCGTTCACTCTGTGAACATATGTAAGTCGATGGAGAGACCCTAAGCACTCCCCACAGCAGTCCCGGCCAGATAAGAAAAAAAGTGGTGCTCGCAGTGATGAATTACCACGAATGGCGCCGTGCAAACACAGGAAAGTAAGGAAATCGCCAGCACTCAGTAGTAAAGATAAATATGTCCCTTTTATTGGACAGAAAGCGTCACAGACATCCAAATAAACCAATAAACTTGGTTTATTTGGATGTCTGTGACGCTTTCTGTCCAATAAAAGGGACATATTTATCTTTACTACTGAGTGCTGGTGATTTCCTGACTTTCCACTCTGTGAACATCTCGCTTTAATATTCACACTATATTATGGCCACTAGATGAGCATAAGAATTTCCTATGCTTCCCAGCTCCATCTAGCGGTCATTGTGCAGTGCAAGCATTTTTATAAATATACCTTTAAGGTTTATTCACAAATATTAATCAGGACATTAAGATTTTATTTGATGTTTTAATATATAACATGCTGGTTTTTTCTTAGTTATTATAGGTTGAACAAAGTATATATATTTAGTGTAATGTAAATAGGTAAGCCGTATTAGTCCAGTAGAGAAGATATATAAAAAACCAAAAACAAAACGTTTAACGTAGGATGACCAATAAACCCTAAACAGAACAGAACAGATCAATGTAACAACCTTTGTCACATGCTGAGCACTGTATCATGTACACCATATATATAATTTTATTTATATTGAAATGTTTTAATACAATCTTTTTTTATATACTGTGATAATTATATGAATGATAATTACAGTATTATACATATTACACTCTAGACGCCACTGCCACCAGGCACCAGTTGCACCTAAAGTCTCTCAGAGGGGGAGGATTTTTCAAAACGCCTCCACAGCAATTGTGTTGGGGACAGGGCCGGTGCTACAACTAGGCAAGCTAGGAAATCGCCCAGGGTGCACTGCTGCCTAGGGTGTAGCCTGTACAACTCACCCCCGACCGTCCGGCACCCCCCACCCTATTTCAAATTGTAAAAACAATAGCAGGCTGGCTATTGCACCCGCCCATTAAGAAGAGGAGAGGAACTGAGAGACAGCTTTCTCACTCAGGCCTGCTCCTCTGCTCAGTGGGTGGGGTTTTAATAGCCAGTCTGCTATTGGCTATTTTAAATTAAATTACATCCACCTGTCGCCTGCGGAAGCTAGCCGGCAGGAGAATGGGGCTGAGCGCGGGGGGTGCAAAGAGCTGGTCTTGCCTAGGACGCAAAATAGTCTAGCACTGGCCCGGCACCGGCAAAAAAGTCTAGCACTGGCCCTAGTTGGGGACATTTATTTACAGCTAGTGGGCAGGAAGGAATTAATTGTATTTTTATATCATGTTTACTAACCTGGTACTACTGGTATTCATATATGATGTGATATTTTGTTTCTGTTTGCTTTATTTAAAAGGAGAACTATGGGGTCAGGTTCACCCAAAGCTCAGTATACCGCGAGCTACAGCATTACTGTCTGGATCCACCCAGCTGCATGATTGACAGCTGGCTCTGCCCATTTAGAGGCAGAGCCATCTGTCCCCGCCCCCTCACCCGTCCGTTCTGCCAATCAGTGCTAGAGGATCGGAACAGGGAGGGCGGGGGAATCCCTGCAGGGAGCCGTGAGTGACAGTCACGGCTCTCTGCAAGGGTAGATCGAGAAGTGTGCAAGCGACGGTTTGTGTTCGCTCTCTTCCCAATCTACTGAGCCAATGTGTGACAGTTTCATTGTCACAAGTCAGCATGAACTATGAGGATGAATGATTTTCAATCACCTCATAATGCTCCTTTAACGATACAGTGCTGACACATTTTCTGTAGAGCTTTGCAGAGAATAATTAAATGTTTCCATCAACCCTTGCCCCCACCTCAAGAGGGTTCACAGTTTAATGTCCTTACCCATAACACTAGGTTATTTTTATTCACTGAATGTTTGGTGATTGTCGGATTAATTGCTTTAAAAATATGATCGTAAGTGTTTTGGGGGTGCCACTACAGAAACATTTCAGAATACACTGCTAAATAACTGAACCCTAAAGCAAAGAATAAAAAATATCCTGTAACAGAAGAGGATCGATGGGGGAGCCCTCCGCACACCTTGCAGCAGTCACGGCCAATTAGTAAGATGGTGCTCGCAGGGAGAATCACGGATGGCGCCGTGCAAACACAGGATAAGGAAGTAAATCACCAGCACTCAACGATGTAATTCAAAATGTCCATTTATTGGACAAAGACGTCACGATAATCAATCAGATAAACATATGGGGGGTGGGGGGGGGTTGGCTTCCTGCGCCCAGAGGTGTATCTACAGCAAGGCAAACTAGGCACATGCCTAGGGCGGCACTTTCCAGGGGGGCGTCAGAAAACTTGCGCAGTGGGCCGGGGCTGGGCATCACAGAATCAGACAGCGGCGGCTTCCCCAATGAGGCAAACTAGGCGGCCGCTCCTAATTAGAGGGCTGCCCGGGGGAGGGGAGGGCCCAGTGAGATACGGTTTGGCTGGCTTTGTACAGGAGCCGGAGAAGAAGCAGCGGGTGGCTGAGGGCTGGCCATAGCATGTGATCTGATGGTGGGATGTCCCAGAAGCAGGTTAGGGGCTGCAAGGTATCCTGTTGGTACTGATGGCAGTTCAACTTGCAGGTAAGAGGAGCAGCACATGTATGCAGGGAAAGGGACTATGCGCAGTCCATGCACGGCTCTCCTGAGACCCTGTGTGCGCTGAATCCGGTGACGGACAGATTACGCAAAATGTCCCAAACAGGAAGGGGTGGGGCAAATTTAGATTGAGGGGAGTGCCCGAGTTTAGTCTTTGCCTAGGGCAGCACAAAAACAAAATACACCACTGCCTGCGCCCCCCAACCACAAGCCGTGGTTCCACATTCATGGTCTCCATGTCACTTGTTTTCTCTTTTTTTCTGGCAGTGCCGACAAACAGTCCTAAAGCCAATGGACTGACATGTCCAACATGCAGGGATAAGAACCGCGACTATTGTAACGCAAAGACGGATATAAAATGCAGCGGCGATGAGCAACTATGCCTAGCGCAATCAACAACAATAACAACATTAAGAACATTGCCATCAACATCACAAGCAACAGGTATATGAGGTATTTTTTTCATCATAAACGAAATGACATGAGAAATCCTCCAGACATAGCAGGAGTTATCAAATATGCAAATTAGACCAATGCCTTTTCTAGCCTGGATTATGGCAATATACAGTAATAGACCTATGATATACTTTTTAATGCTAAAATCCATGGCCTTGTCACACCTCTGTAGAGTTATAAATAAGTTTCATTTTAAAAATGTTTTTAGAACAGTTCACTGACATTAACGGTTAAAACATTTCACCAAGGGCTATTTCTGGAATGCAATTTATAAATGTAATTCCAGAAATAGACGTCCACATATGCGGATGTCCACATATATAGTGGAAGGTGGCTAAAGTCAAAACTTTTTTTTGTTTAGGATAGGATAAGGAATGACTAAAAGTTTTGTTTTTCTCTCCTTTGCACAGTATGTCACTTTACGGAGATTTTCCTTTATTCCTTTAAAATTCGTCCAAAGGAAGGCAGATTGTCTTTTAGACAGTTGTCACTAGAACAAGTGTCCCCACTGGAAGTTATCCCTATATTCTATGACGACTCAAAATTTTGGATTTGCTTTCACTTTTAGTCCCACTGACAAGGATCACTAGGACAATTAGAGACGAGGTAAGCCTCCCCTGTGGAGAAAAGATGGCAGTGATGAGCGATCTGGCCTGGGTTCAGTTTGCTTTGACGTTCGCTAAACCCAGCCAGGAATAAATACTCATTTCCTATGCTCATCTGCTCCTTCTAGTGGCCATAAGGTGGTATTTTTCAAATGTGTCATTCAACTTGAAATGAAGGGAGTTATTCACCAAGCTGCTGAAGTGAATAACCAACCCAAAGTGAAGGGAGCTGAACCCCGTACGGCTATTAACATCTGCCCTGTACGGCTGTTTTCAGCCGTACATCGGGTGGCTTCGGCTCCCTTCACTTTGGTTCCGTTCAGCTAAACACCCTCAGCGTGTTTGGATGAACCAAAGTGAAGAACACGTTCGCCTCAGCCAATCTAACACCTGGATCATGGCAGTTTATTCCCTGCTGTTTGCCCCTATTCCCATAGGGACCAAACAGCAGAGAGTGAATAGCCGAATGCCGCAGTTCAGCATTCAGCTCGGTTATTCTATTCACTACCTCAGCAAAGCACCTTGTCCCCATGCCAAAGTTCTTCGGCTGCTGTAAGGGCTATTGTGAATAGCCCATACAGCAGCCCTTTGGTTCGGCTGAACCGAAGTGTTCCCGTAGCCAAAGCAAGCCGAAGGTTTAGCCGAAGGTTCGGCTAAGTCCTTTGGCTCCTTTGTGAATAGGAGAAGAGAAGGGCAACTAAACTCATAAGCATGGAGGAGCTCAGCTACGAAGAAATATTAAAGGAGAACTATGAGGTGAGTGATTTTCACTCAGCCTCATAGTTCAAGCCGACGTGCAGGGCCGGCGCTAGCGCAAGGCAACATGGGCACTTGCCTTACGGCGCCAGGGAATAGTGCAGAAAACTGACAGTGACAGTCGGCCGCCCGGCATAAGTCCGGCTCTGGCCGTCCAATCGAGACCAGTGTGGGCTGCCTACGTCAGTGAGTGACGTAAGTGGCCCTGCCCCTGTTTCCCCTGGCCGCTCAGCCGCATGTGAAGAAGCGAGGGCTGCAGGAGGCGGAGCAACGGCGGCGTCATACTGGAGGCCACGGCGACCTGTTGAGGGACTCGGGAGCCGCCCGG